>NW_026525374.1:0-259591 GCF_943734705.1 Anopheles coustani
CTCACCACCTCGACGGCGTGGGTTCGAATCCCAACCGAGACCGGACCCCTCCCCTGTACGAGAGGACTGACTATCCACGTATAACAGGGAAACAAGTCTCGTAAGCCCTTAACGGGTCGGCATGACGAAAAGGTCGTTACGCTAAGAAGAAGAAGAAACTTACGATGGATATTTTTTCATTTAAATCCTTAGCACGGTTAGATGATTCAGTCGTTCTATTAAACTGTGAGAGGCTATTTCAAATCCCGGTCATTCTGATACGATATTGCCTCACTGGTTGGTTAATGACAAATTAAAATATTTCCTTGATTATAATTGTCGGTGTGGACTCGAAATCTCCAACAGATTTTCACTTTCCTCACTGCATGCCTGGTTTTACGGGTCTGCAGTTGATTCAATAGATAAAAAGCTAAGCCTCATCTCGGTTTGAAGAGCCATAGCTCAATAGGAAGAAACCATGTCTCATAGCTATCATGTGTCAAAATATTGCCCGGTTTCATATTGTTACAGATCTGAGCTGTTTCCAAAGGGGTTGTTTTGAATACCGAATCACAAACAAAGGTTGGGAATCGACAATTACCGATTGATTTGGTTTGGAAAGGACAATATTCTTCATTTGTCTAATCCGTCTAAATTCGCCTGTCCAGCAGGCACATCTCATAACATATCCTTACTTTCAAATTCCTTCTGATTTCACCAGTGTTCTACATATAGTATGAGTACGATAATCTGCGGGCCACGGATAATTTTTGTGCAGTTGTGTTTTGTGTTGTGCATATGTTTTATGTTTTTTACCTCGCATTGTAAAGGATTTTTTGCATTGTAAAGGAGTTTCCCCAGGTGGAGTTTCTTCAGTAAGCTGGTTACTATAGTGATTCTTCCAATTCTCCTCAAGACATCCTTTTAAATCCCCCCAAGCAAGCATTGGTTGCTATAGTGATCCATCGATTTCCCCTCAAGCGATACTGTTGCTAAGGCAATCAATGCAATGCAATGGGATGAGGGTTCTGTTTGGTCCCATACAAAAGTAAGGTTTTGCATCACTTTTGGTGCGTCACTTCATTTAATTAGGGACCTTACGGTAAAACCTTACGCTCGAAGCATCACCCCTACGATTATTTAATATATAATTTAAATTTGACCCATAACTTAACTCAACACCCTGCCTAACAATGTTTTTCGCAACCCTCCACGCTTTCTTGAATCTTTTCGATAAAATACTACGACTAAGCCAAACATAGTAAAAATTTTATTTACTCATTGTTGCAAATTGATCCTTTTGCCCATTGTCATTGCTGAAACTATAACAGGAATTATAAAACTACAAGAATATACAAAAATGTTACAGTTGACATTGCTGGTGCTTTTATAGATACAAAACAATACTTCGCAAGTTTTTTCATGTATATCCAGGTGACCAAAACAGATTGTTTGCGATGGTCCAAAAGTTTGATTTAAAACTTAAACCAGTGATTGAAAAAAAATCGGGCACTTCATGGTGTTATTGAATAATGAGTTTTGTCGCAAAATCGATACAGTATTGGTGTGCAAACCTGGTAACAAACCAAATCGAAACTTAATTTTTGACAAATCTTGACCGCTAACGAGAGTTTGTCAGAAACCGCAAAGCCACATTGTTTTGAATTAAAAAATGCAGAACTGTTTTAAAACACTACACAATAATTTTCCCGTTCGATCACAATCCTACCCAATCTTACTTGCATCCTATTCGGCTGCTACAATGTGAGAGACTAACCACCAATTCAACTGTCTTCAACCCCAAAACTATTCATACCTGAACGTTCGAATTGAAATAAAACGGTAAAAAAAACACGGTCTTCAAAAAAAGATATGTATGGAAAAGATAAACCGGGCCGACTTACCCTCATAAGCTGCCCGCGAAGTAGGTGCAAAAGGAATGCAAAATGCGTTAATAAAAAAGAAATGGTTCCTGAAAAAAAAATTGTAAATAAGGAGTCAAGGTCGCCAACACTTACAAATGCAGCACTGCGACCTTTTGTGAAATGAGATTACTTGCCTCAAGTGTAAACGGTTCTATCGAACATCTACCTGGTTGTTCTTATACGTTGTCATAAAAAGCGGTCGTCTGCTGTGACTTGTTAGATCCGCCATACAGTTGACTATTGCGCGAGAACGAGCCCCGCCGCCTGGCAGCGAGGCTTTGCTGATTGTCAGGCTTTACGGTTATGCTGAGATTGAAGCTTATGGCCTTCAGCATATCCGTCAGCCCGGTAGCTTAGAGAAAAAGCCAGGTAGAGAACAGAAAAGCCACCGTAGGACACCGATCGGTTGAGGCTGACGGATAAAAAACACGATTTGAAGCATAAATTTACCATAAGTGAAATCTTAATGGCTTTTCGCTGCCTTGCACACAAACGGAGACGTAATATCCTAGATTGCTCTTCAAACAGCACGAAACATAAGGGGATCGGAAAAGGAAAGCTAGCAGTGTGCGGACAGCAAACTATTACAAACAGAAAACAAATTCTTCTCAGCTATAAAATACCAACACACCACTATTATTGCTTCATTACAGACAATCTGAAAGATTTAATTTAACTCATATCGAACCTTTTAAAATGGATGGGATAGAGATTGAAAAAACGATAAGAGACGAACCTCGATTATTGGATGTTTTCAACCGAACCCAACCCAGTAAGCCCACGAAGTGACTAAAATGAATCCAGAACCTGATTTTGTTTTTCAGCCATTTATACCGGATTTCAAATAAAACTATCGTTCTACACAGTCAATCTTGTTTAAGCAGATTACATACAACTGTGCCCGATATTCAATGCCTGCGAAAAACATCAGAGGATGGCACAAATACTACTCTGACGTCCGGATACACGAACAGATGTAATGGCTCCGTTTCAGTTCGTATCCGATCACATCAGTATTTTGTGCTGCCAATGCTGGCTCCTGACACGCACTTAAGTCTACTGGATGTAAATATATCTATTGAATGGAAAGTAAACAAATTTAACAGGGTGCGATGCTGCTCGTACGTAAATTCTTATGGAAATTGAAAAAGAATGTTCAAACAGGGTGGCCAGGCAATAAGTAGCCATTGCAGACGCACCAGTTGTAAAGCGTTTTATGTCAGGAAAAAATACCCAAAACAGTGTCGAGAAAAATTGAATTGTGAAAACCAAAGCAATAAGCTCTTTTGCATCGTTAGAAGCACTCGAAAGACTTCAATTACCATGGAATTGTTCTTAACAAAAATGAACCTTCGAACAACTTAGCCGAAATAAAACATCACAATTTTTCAGCCATACTAATTTTTTTATTTCGTTGTTATTTGATTCCATTTATGAATTGACAACATCATTGGGAATAACTACCCAAACATAAAACAACAAAAACTTTATAGAGTTACGTACTTCCGTGCACTCTTGCACCATCAAAACAGCTGAAACCCACTGACGATGACATGCAAATTAAATCATTCGTGTTTACGTGTTTTGTTACGAAAATCTGCTACGAGCAGTAGAAATAAACATAAAATTGATTTTACTTTGCTCAGCAACACCGCGCTGCGAGCTGGAATTGTCAGTTTGTCAATTTCACGAGGTCATAGACAAGATTTCTGCAACACGGCTTATCACTTTGCACAAGTTACCTTGGTATTGCAAACCATTGATCCTCGAAGCTGGTACCTGCTAGGCGATTTCGAGCGAAACGACCAACGTAAAACAAACATCGAGAAGTTTTGTATTGTGAGTTGCACGACTTCTCAAAAAAACGTTTTTATTTTTGTTTAATCTTGAGAAAATTAGGAACAAAATGACCAACACGTGGTGGATATGTAAATTAACCGTAGAAGGTTTATGATTATCCGGCATTTTCTGCTTGTGTAACAACAGTTAGTTTACGGTTTAGCACCGTTAAAAGTTTCATAAATGATAAACATTTATGAAGGCTGGAAAAAAATGCGTTAATGTTTTGTCCAGCTATCGGTTTTTAAACCTTTCGAAGTGACAATTGACAAGAGGTTGCGCGACGTCGCGTATTTCGCTGTGTTCAGCATCGTCTAGCATGATTTGTGCGACACTTTTCTTATATGGAGTTAAGTCGCCTGCAAGGTGACGTAGCGCTTCGTGACGGGATGTCGCGCTGCAGTTTAGATCTCATGTCTCGTTTGTTCACGTTCAAGTTTATAGAAGAGTAAGTTAAAGTGTTTTGAACATTGCATATGCAGCATTTTGCTTGGGTTTAGGAGAAACGTAATAAAGGTTAAGTGACATGCAATCATATCGTATCGTTATTTATAAGCCAAAAACAGCGCGTTTGGTTTTGTGGTAATGTAATGCCTGCACAAAATTGGTCCGAAATAGCTTGCGTGCCTTTTTAAGCCGAGCCGGATGGTTAATTTTGACAAAATATGTGATTGGCTATAAAAATTTTCACCAATTTTTGTAAAATTTAGATTTTTTTAATAAGGCACCTTGGCATTGCGCTGATTTCTTACTCCAACCAGCTTTTATTAAAGCGTACCCTAGTTTTGAGTACCGTGGGCAAGAAAATCTGTCAAAGTGAAACACGAGGAGAATTTTATTATAAAGCCGACCACTGATTGAACCAGACGTGTAATATATGTGCCCCCTATCGTTCTGTTAATGTGTGTAATTGTGTGTGTGGGTGTGTATGCGTTTGTCATCGCGACTCAGTCAGTTTAGCTAATGAGTTAAAGACTTTTGTGAACTTTTTGTTATTTAAGTTTGTTTCACTTTTACAATAAGGTAATTTGTTTTGCTTGATGTCGTTGATATTTGATCAATTTTCTTTTCAAAGTTTATAAACCTGGTAGAAATGCTGATGTCAAAAAGGTGAAACTGCGTGACAAGTAAAATATACAGTTTGAGGTTATGTTGATTTGTAAAAATTCCTCAAGTTTGCCGTTGAATTAAACAGCAAGAAGAGTTTATTCAGAAAAAGCAGACAAAAGGTTCGAATATGCCTAATAAAATTCTTCGATACTTTCGGCGCATTTTCGAAAGCAAAACCTTTAAGTGTAAATGTGCTCCAAGTTAACCACAAAAAAGATCGTGTCTGTCATATTGCACAACATTTGTTAATCGTCATGAGAGAAATAAATCATGAATTTCAAAACTGACTCAAAAAACGCAATACGTGCGAGAAGTTTTGCTCGTTAAATATGCTAAGTGATTGTCTTTCAAAGTAGAAATTACGATTCTCAAGAGCAAATTTCGCGAAACCTGCCACGCTAGTGTTCTTAAACCTTTGCAAACGTAGCTTTCTTAGCGAACATGATAAATCCTTTTACAAAAACACGTCATATGCTTATTGGCGACCAGGCTCAGTGCACGAAGAGCAGAACTGAACTTCTTCTCGTTACTGCCTGCCTGGTCAGAAATTGGTTAAGCTCGCATCGCAGTGTTTAAACCGATTAAACAAAAAACAAGAGAAAGTTTCTTTTGTCACATGCGCGCTATTGGAAAACACTGAGTGTGGAAGAAATACACAAAAGTCTTCCTTATCGGTTACAAACGATGGCAAGAATATTGTTTACATATATGAAATGAATTGTTACATAAATGAAAAGAAGCTTGAATTCCAATGTGTTTATTGTTAATACAATTCAAAGTTTTGTTTTCTTTACAGAGGGCGCAGAGAGTGTTTTCTTTTTAGAGAAATTTCAATAAGTTCGAAAGATCATCTGGATTAATTAACAATCGGTAAGATATCGGTGTAACTTAAAAATGAAAAACTGGGTTTTTAACTTTAATTTAAAGTTATATCTGGTATAACGGGAAAAGTCTGGAGTGACCCGAGTATGTGACATATTCTCTCCATCAGCATCTGTCATTAGAGATCAAGAAGATGAAACGGTCTGTCAAAACTGGATCGTCATGGAGAACGGACCTGATAAATCGATCGTTTGATCATCCTAAACAAGTGACATAGTTCTAAAGTCAATTGATCAAAGCATTAATGTAATGAGAGATACCATGTGAGAAAATGGGTATATTTTACTTTGTTTTGATGAACAAAAATGTAGTTACTATCTCGTTTGAATTCTCGTCTCATTTTGCTGTTACTTTTCATTTAATGTTCAATGTTAAATGTTCAAGCAAAGTTCATATTTTATGTGACCAATCAAAACGTGCTTGTAAATTTAATTATGCTTGTTGCAAACGCAACAGACTTTCTTTCCGCCGGCAGGAGAGATGTACACACGTCTTTTTTGAACACTTCTATTATTATTTTAATAGAAATAGAAAAACTTAAAAGTACTTTCTCCGCTGCCCGAAATGAAAGTCGAGTTTGTCATCTCCAGTGCATGTTTTATCACCTCCAGCATGCGTGCACGCGACAACCTCGGCCTTTGACGCTTTAGCCGAGTTTTGGTATTGGGCGTTGCCCCATTCCCAATTAGGTGTGATCGTCGCTGTCCGCCCTCACTCATACGCCTACGCGCTGCTGAACCGACTCTACGCAGTCCATGGCAGCGATCCTGCAGCGCCCTCTATATGTCATCTTTTATACTATTTCGATCGGACCGTTGCAATACGCAACAATGCTAGTAATGAAAAGGGAACTTGTGTTGCTTGCTTAATTAAGAACAGTTAAAGTCGGTTGTGATGTTAAATATCAAAGTCAAAAACAATTTTAAGTCTTTTGATTGAACCTCTCCGGATCGTTTGAAGAAAATTGCCCCAAATACAACTGTCAGTCGACATGCAATCTAAAGAATGTATGAACCTGCCAGGATGATGGTGTTTCTTGTAATCGTTTAAAGAGCGACTTAAAAGAGAGTAAAGTGTTTGATTCAGCCGATGAACAATATTTGAAGCTGCTTGCGCGATGTTTTAATAACAGATTTATTCTACCCAAAGCTTCGTTACGATTACAACTTATTAAAATAATATGCACACTAATTCAAAAATTATTTGAAAACGAAAAAGGCTCTGCAATACGATTGTTTTTTGTTTGTGTTTTTTTTATCCATCGTTGCATAAGAGTCCGGTATTGTACTAAACGATTTAAAAAATTCTTGCAGCGTATACTGACCAGGGAAAACTTGGCGTTTTTACTTACTTCAATAAGTTCCGTGAGCTTCACGTGCATTTCCTAAACTTCTTCTTCTTCTTGGCGTAACGACCTTGTTGGTCATGACTGCCCCGGTAAGGGCTTACGAGACTTTTTACCCTATGTGTACGTGGATAGTCTGTCCTCTCCTACTGGGGAGGGTCTGGTCTCGGTTGGTATTCGAACCCACGCCGTCGAGGTGGTGAAAGCCCCGGCGCTCATGGACCTATTTTCCAACCGGCGCTACCGCTCGGCTGTCGCGGACTCTCCTCTTAACTTTATTTTTGATTTATAATGAAAAGTAATCATATGTTAAAAATAGCCATAACTAAGTTGGCATGTACTATAGCATTCGTGAATGATGATTGATGGACATGAGCGTTTTCAATATCATATTGACGAACTCAACATAGCATTAATAAAGAACATACTGCAACCAAACTTCTTTGTTCCGGATTGAATGTTTTAAGTGATCGTCTTATAATATGCCTGAAATTTGCTTAAACGCTTTGACCTCTTTGAAAATAGCTGTTTTTTATGTTTATTTCGTTCGATATACGCAACTCACAATTTGCTAAGAGTTTACGCTTAATAGCAAACAAAGCCCCTATCTGATCTTTTCTTGTCTGCAAATGTTTCTTTTTATCGATTCCCCAGCGTAAGTCGTATTCCTCAGCGTTTTCTTCAACGCCGTTTAAACCCGCGTGATGTGCTGTATTGTTGTTTTTTTTTTTTGGGAACTTACGGACATGAACATTTCCGTAAATTTCTTGCCTTTGCTGCTCATCCTGCGGATAAGGATAAAAGAAGAATGAGATCAAAGCAGGTTTTTTTCAGCTCTTCTTGATTCCTTTTACATATGAAAAAAAATTCTTGCGAGTCTACCCAACAGTTCGATATGAACATTTTCTACTTTGCCGAAAGTCTAGCATTTCGCATACTCAAAGCACTGGTCTTGCCTTGACAAAAAGTTAACTTGTCGGTACAGAACAATAAAGTGGAGAACTTGTTATTTTTAGATACACATTTATATTCTGCGCTGGGTCATATGATGCTTTACCATATGTTTCTCAACAGCTATGTAATTTGGTTATTTGTTCCGAAGCTGTTGTATTAAAAAATCAAAGATGCCTGTAAACTTCGATTAACAACATGATCACGATAGATGGCAAATGTGACAGTCAGGGGCGTTCGAGGTTAGATGGATTGGATCGCGTGAAATGAGTCCAACAGAAGGAGCGGAAGAAAAGCCATAAAAAAGGGTCGCAAGCAAACATCGCCCCGATTTTGTTGCACGAGATATTGTGCTTAAGCTAAACTTTTCCAACTTTTTACAAAAATTAATGCTTTTGAAATTTGGGCTTTTCACGGCTGAAGCAAAATTACTTGCAAGAAATTTGTGGTTTAATTTCCCAAGCCAGTGCAAATTGGGGAATATGATAGCCGAAAGGCTGTCATCTAAAGCGGGTGAGTGCGTGTTGCGACGAGTGCAAATTCGAGTGGAAGCTGCAAGTTACGGTCAGTGCAATTTGACCCAGAGGTCGATCGGGTTCAAAATGGAGCGCGGAGAATTCAGCCAGCCGTTGGCCACGGGAGGAAGTTTGGTGGAAAAACAGTCGCTGGCACCGACTGGGATGTATTGAGGTTCGCCGTTAGCCTCGGCTGAAAAAGGGCCTGAAGCAGAAGCGGCCCATCCCAACCCGTTCGCGAATGCATCCGCACGACCACCCCGTACACTGTACACACCACACTACATTACACCACTTGCGCACCAGGACACCGGCACTAACACTTTCGCGGTGGATTTCTCAGTTGTGAACGAAGTACGTTGCCGTGAGATCGACATTGAAAGAAGGCTCCTACAGCTTCAATTAACGCAAATCACCATTGAAAAGAGTTTTATTGAAGGCCGCAATAGTGTTCACCTTCCCTGAGTGGGTTTCTTGGATTGTCGGCGAGTGCATCGGCCGGTACAAGGAGCAGGCTTTCCGGGTCGGCAAACCCATCGCCAGCGCCCACTGCCTCTTCACCTCTCTTCAACAAGGGCCCGCGTTCATCTCGTCTCACCTATATGGACAGTTCGGGAGTTTCGAAGCCGCGAAAAAAGATGGGAGCCACCATGATTCTAAACCAACGCCAACTTCTGGCGCGGCAGGGTGGAAGCAAGGAGTTACCAGGTTTTTCCGGACGGTCCGTGGAATCGGCAATTTTCATCGTGAATTACGAAAAATCGACGGACATATGTAGGTACACTGTGGAGGAAACATGCTGAGGCTGAAGGCCCTTGATGCGGTGCGATCGCTGCTGCTGCACGCTGCCAACCTGAGGAGCGTTATCGATACGCTCCGGATGTTGTTTGGTCGGCCTGAGATCATGGATCATCAGATAATGCTACAGAAGCGGAGCAAGCCAGCACCCCGCCTAGATAAAATCGATACGAAAGTAAACTTTTTGGTAGTTGTTCAAGACATGTGTGCGACGTTCGACGCAGCTTCGCTTCGTTGTTGAACGAGCAAGTACACGCAGCAAGCATAATATCTCTGCCGATCATTCGTCTTCCTAGAACAGAAAGGGGGTCCGCAACAGCCGAGTGGTAGCACCACCTTGACGGCGTGGGTTCGAAGCTCAAGCGAGACTGGACCCTCCCCTGTACGAGAGGGCAGGCAATCCACGTACACATAGGGTAAAAAGTCTCGTTAGCCCTTACCGGGGCAGGCATAACCATCAAGGTCTTTACGCCAAGAAGAAGAAGAACAGAAAGAAAACACCATGAGGCCAGCAGGGATAAACCATGGCTTTACCTCAACGTGCACCAGATGGAAGAACAGAAGGCAAGGTCATCGCCACGAAACTCGACTTGTCGAGTATGCAGCGGAAGTTACACCAGCTTAGCATTCTTCAAGCAGTTTCTGGATTTTGTCCCGCAAGGTCGTTGGTATGCGATACAATGCCTTAGCTTATGCCGCATTTGCCTGACATCACACGTATCCAAATGACAAGTGTCCCAACTTTCAGCACTCTCTGTTGAACGATGACGCCAGGTATCGTGAACCGAGAAGGCCTGCTCTAGAGCATATCCACACACACTCAGTAAGTACCGCGAATGTTTTGCATTTGAATGATTTTTTGAATGTTGGTCACTATCCACAGCAAGAAGGGACCCGTTGATACATTTGCCTATTTAGAGAATGGAGCAACTGGAACGTTCATCGAGAAAGGTCTAGCGAAGGAATTGAACCTAGAAGGAAAACCATTCCCGTTTTGCCAAGAATGAACAGATGATACGATGAGAGAGGAGAGCGCCTCGGTGATGTTGTCGCTGAAGATCTCGGCACTTGTTAGCACGGACCTACACTAGATCAAAATGGCCCATACAATGCGGCGTCTAGCTTTACCGCCTCAATCGGTTCGCGCATCGTAACTAGCAGCACGTTACGGATACCTTGAAGACATTCCGCTGCCGTCATACACTCGAGAAAAGCAACGAATAATCATTGGCGTCGATAACTTTCGACTGACTCAGCCGCAACGATACGCTGAGGGTGGAGAACACGAGCCGATTGCCGTCAAAATACCTCTTGGGTGAATGTTGTATAGGCCATACTCCGGTAGGTCTTGGGCAAACGCAAATAGAAGCGGTGTTGCGCACAGTTTTCACATTTGCGAGTGCACTGTTGAGGGTGGTAAAGCACTTGATACCCTTGTTGGGGAGCAGACGACCGATCAAGAATCACATTGAACGCATTGAAATGTACAAATACGTTCAGCAGTCTAGCATTACTAACATGCAAAAGTTGAGGCCATAGACTAGCTCGCTGAAGGTCGAGACAAAATGCTGCAGTATCATTGCGTGTGCCTTGCCACGACCACAGCATAAACAGCATCAGCTCCCACAGCAGCCATTATCTAGTCAGCAGGCTGATCGGAGTTAGCAACATCATTGTCAGCGACCGGATCATTCAGGTCTGTGCATTAAACCCCAGCAGCAACCGCAACAATCTGAGCAGAGGCTAAATTAGCGGACACAATGCCGGAAGTGCCATCGGCAGCCAGCGATTCAGCAGCGCCAACGGCAATGCCAGCACGATCGGAGATAAATAAATAAAAAGCAGTTGCGCAAGCTGCTGGAACTACAACGAGAACGGGTTGAGCCTCAGCGGAAATTGGCTATTGAGCATTTACTCACCGCTAAGAGTAAATACGAGCAGACACCTAATGCGAACTCCGGCGTTGGCTGGCCAACCACGGCTGCAAACCGCAAGGCTAAATGTTGCATTCGTTGGCTGGTCAGTTTCCTTGCACTGTTTGCGATTATCCTTGGCTAGTTGTGCCAGTTGGAGGGCTGGACGAATGAACGAAGAATCGTGAATGATGATCTACATATGAGGCAGTGAGTTGTTGACGGAATCGATATGCGTTGGCGTGCTCGGACGGAGGAGATGGTCCGTGATGTAACGAGGTACTAGGTGCAGTTGACGAGAGTCAACTTACACGTTGAAGACAGTCTACTCATGGCATGAAAGGGTCAACCGTATATCTACAACGATAAGTTGAACGGACCGTCCATTGGAAACAACGTTGGATTGTCCGCACGCATCAAGACACCTGTGAGTGTCAAACGTGAGCCGTTTGTGTCCTGGTAAGAAAACGGCGCAGTGTCAATACAGATACAGTTCAGCTGGCCAAACCTCGGTTGGATTGATAGCGAGTCGAGCGATACGAATTACACTAAAATGACTTCACTTTCTTTTAGGTACGGCGAGCTGAAATCTACTTTATGTTGAACCCCATTAGCTGGCGGGGCTTTTGATCATTCCGACGGGTTCTTGTTGACATGATGCAAGACAGAATAATAGTCAGAGCTATTCCGAGATCCGTTTCGAAACGGTCTCGAACGCGAGCGCTCGTCTTGAATCGAATTTTTTTCTTACATTCGATTCAAGTTGACATAGCTGTTCGGCAGTTGTCAAAATCAAATGTTCAAGACAGATTTGGACGTTGAATGTGGAAAATTCGTTTGTAATTACTGTGGTTTCATGATAAAATCTATGTAAAAAGATATTTGCCTCCTTGAATTCTGTATGCAGGCACCAATCATCGCTCCAACAGTAATAAAAATTATCAAATCGAATGATCGACCATCACCAAAGGTTCATTCAAACCATTAAGCGACAACCCTTAAAACACTTTTGCATACACATTGATAAATCTCGAAGTCGGATTTGGTAATGCCGAACATCAAATCTCGAACGTAAACCTCGAACGTTCAGATTTCGGAATTGCTCTGGGTGTATATGCTTAGACAGGGACCAAACAACGATGGGGGTCATATTCATACGACCGATAGCTTTTTACCAGATAGCTTGAGGAAAAACGAGCTATATCGCGACGATTGGTAGAAATGCTAATATGTTTAAACATTGGGAACACAAAAAAGAATTAGAGAAGTTAAGGTATCGTAAGAGCACTTGCGAGCGATCACGTAAACAGAAGTCAAGCGACCAGATGGAGTCACTGGATTGCGGGGGAAAATGCAAACTTTGTTTACCAACATGATCGCGATAGATGGCAAACGTGACAGTCAGGTAATTTGACGGAAAGTATTGCGTTAAATGAGTCCAACAGAAGGGGGGGGGGAAGAAGAGCCATAAAAAAAGGGACACAATAAAGCATCTCGCCTGTGTTGTTGAAAAAGCGACAAACCGCAGTTGAATTTTTGTAACTTTGCATAGTACGGTTTTTAATAAAATTAAATTTACAAAAAATCGTGCTTTAACTAAACTTTTCCAAGAATGCCACAAACAAAACGAACCGCGAAGCGTACACAAGTGGAAAAAATTTGTTTTTGCATATCAAGTTTAAAGAAGTGGTAGTTGAAAAACAGCGAACAACGCTTTTACAGCCTTTAAACATGGTCTCAAATCGTGAATTTATATAGAATATCCGCTGAGTGCGAGGTTTTGTGCGGTGACGTTGTATACAAGCAATATGTGCTATCATGGCTGGAATATGAATCAGCCTCAAACTAAACTTAAAGTTATAAAGTAAGCTCATAAATTATGTCTGATGTAGCCAATGTTTGAATATTTTTCTTAACTGATGCACTTTCTGCAGGGGAATACTGACACAAAACTGATGACTCTGCATAATTAAAAATAAAATGCCAAGTTTATTCATAGAAAGTCAGCGTAACAAACTTGGCGGTGTTTAAAATTTTTTTTTTCCGTGCAAATTTTTGCTTGGAGCTTGGAAAAACATTGCATGTTAGGCTGTCGAACGACGTGGCAAAATTCGTGCACACTTTTTGTCCAAAAATTGTGTCGGCCATATCGCTCTTTTGGTTTCTTCGGATCAAAATTCCGTGTACGTAGTAAAGAAAGGCCTCGTCGAGGCAAACGTTAACGCCGGTAATAGTTTGTCAAACCTTTGATCAAACACACTCTTATAAGAAATCCAAGATGATGAAACCTAGAAATAAGGAAATCGTAAATCAAAGCTGGCACACACCTAGAAATTGAGTTTCTGAAAGTATGAGACTTTGAAAGTCATAGATCACCTTCTTCGTGAATGCACGTTTCGCCTTCCAATTCGAAGCTTTAATCTTTTTATATTATGAAAGGACGTCAAAGATATTTCTTAAAGTTTGTGACAAAGTAAAAGCATTGCAGTTATGTTCACTGTGGTGAGTTTTTATAAAAATCCTGAGAAATGCTTTTTTTCTGGTTTAAAAACAACGAGTGCGTATTACTCTCGTACTTAAGTGTTACTCTGCTTTTCGAAATTAAAGAAAACAACAACGAACATGCACACAACATGACAAACCACCATGTGCTATAGAATTCGGTTTCAAACGGTTTTTACGAAGGAAAATAATCAGTTTGTCAATTATCGCTTACCTTGCAAAAAGAACTGTTTTATCATATCGTTTTGGTTTCAAAGCGATATTTTGAACGGGAAGTTTGCCTTACTCAAAATGTGACAAACATTGCATCCATGCAAATTATTAATCTGTTTTTTGCTTTAATACCCAAGGATTATTAAATTTCCTCGTTTCGAAACAGAAATAAGCCTGCCTCTTGAAAACCTTCTTTGACCTGGTTTGATACTCCTTATTCTTGGAACAAATGTTACACTTCTTTTACCCGTAGTGAAAACGACTGAAATAACCCCATAATCCCTACGAAATTTGATATTTGACCCGTATAGGTCCCTTGGTGCTTTACGAACCAGAAAACTATACCTGCTGAGAAACGTGTCTCTTTCTTTCGAAATCTTCTGGATTCAGGGCCCCGAAATCTTCCGGTATCAAAACCACGTTTGTTGCGCGCTACTCCTTCCAGCGTCTAGAAGAAAGATGTGCACCAGGTCACAAAACTACCCAGTTCATCAGCATTCGGCCTTGTCCGTTCACTTTTGCTGAATCCTATGCAGTGAAACGCTGTTTTCTAACAGAATAAGACAAGGATGTTTGTGAAAATCTTTTCCTATGTTTTATCAAAAATTTTAACCTTAATTGGGATGCACAACTCCCGGGCCCTTTGAATTTTATTTCAAAAGCAAAGGTGTTATTCATAAAGGGAGCCGTCAAAATTTTTCTGGGTGTCAGATCCTAGCGTTAAAGTGAAAGTATTTTACCTGCCCTAGTAACGATCTGCCCGGTTATAAAAATGCTAACAATACGTAAACTTGTTTCGATAATTGTTCTAGAAAAAAAAGTCATGTTATATGACCTGTTTTAGTTCCTTCTGCTTTAAAAACTTATAGCCAAGACGCTTTTGACTTTCTTTGAAATGATTCAGCTTTGGCAATGTCAACTACGCAATTAAGAAACCACCTTTTCTTTACTAACGGTGAAATAATTACATGATCATTCCTTAGTGCTAACTGAAATTGCTTAAATAAGAGTTTTAAAGCCACATTTTTTGTTTATATATATTCGGTAATTTTGTCGTCATCTTTAACTAAGCAAGCAATCCCCTAAACTCAAATGACCATATACCTTTACCGATAAAGACCGTCAATCAATCATAGACGCACTGCGCGTAGACTATCAGTGTGTTCTAAAATGATGTTGATTCTATTTGAGATACAATCTGAGACCAAAGATTTCTAATGGCTCGCTGTCTGGATTAGAAAGTCTTTTTAGCAGGGGAGCATGTGCAGATTCCATTTTAAAGAAAGCGCGCTTTGCATACGAGAAAATCGGTCTGCACCTCTTTAAAATAGCTTATGTTGGATTTTATCTTTTACCGTTGTTGAGAGTAAAAATTCAAAAAAAAAAATAAACAAAGCTTCGTTTAAAGTTCAATCTCTGAAATGGATGGTTACATCAGATGATTGATTTCCTTTTAAACTTCATTGAAATAAAATGCTTTTTTCTTAACATCTGACGAGCGTCGTAGTGATGCTTTTTAATTAAGCTGTCTCGTCTGCAAAATATGTTTGATTAGTGAATGATATTATTGTCATATTTATCCTTTGAGTTTAAGTTTGTGATCAAAAAATATTTGTACTGCAGTTGTTTTTTGTGTTATTTCAACATCAGTCAAAAAACAGCGTTAAGACAAAACTTTTGTGTAATTCTATGGACAAAAACTAAATGTGCATCTTTAATGCTGTTTAATTTTGCGAAAGCTGTTTTATGTTGCGATATGCACTCATGCTCTTAATTTTACCTTTATCAAAACCGGTTTAAATTGGCCAATTGCGATTTAAAAAATTATTCGGGAAAATGCGATGGAAAGGTGTGTATGCTCCCCTTCCTAACTTCTTTTCTTGTTAAAAAGAAAAACAGTGACAGCAGAGACACAGTAACGATAAAGAAAGGCCTGAAGTAGGCAGCCACTGAAGAAAAACAATAACACAAGGTTGTCGCTTATCCCAGAGCAGCGTAAGAAAAGAAGCGTACATTTTCTAGCAGGCGTTATTCGCTAGTGTTGATCGGCCATACAAATCAGAACAAATGGAAACAAATAATTGAAGCAGCAAGAAATATGCGTCATAAAAAAACACTGTTTTACTTCTTTGTCAACAATATTCCATACTAGTAATGGTAACAAAAAAAAAGTTCATTCAACAGTATGTTAACAAATGAACAACCAAATGGTTCGCATAAAAAAATAAAAAAATAGTTTTGAAACATTCATGTTATCATTAGAAAAAAAAGTTTCTGTTAGCGCTGCCAAAAAAATAGTGGAATATATAATCAACGAATGCTTACCCAACAGATATGAAAAAGGTTATAAAAATAGGCCAGTTCAATTCAGCTCTTGAAGAGACGAGATTGTGGTGATAATATTATTTTTAGTTTTTGATCAAGTTTGTAGAAATTTGGTTAAAAAAAACATGCAAATTCTCTGCAATTGAAAAATGCAAAATTCGCAATATCTTTAAAATTTGAGTAAAGGAATGATCTACTGCGAGAAAACCAGAAGTTATTAAACTTGTATGGTACATGTTGCCAAATTAACGAACAGCAGTGTGTGAGTTAGAGAAGTGAGGTGAGGCACGAGGAGTACGGCCGGGTCAACGTCCCATCATGAGAGGAAGGAGATCGAGAACGGTCAGCTGATCGATGAGTTTATCCATTACTCATCGATCAGCTGCTAGCTCTCGATCGAAGCTGATAAGCGATCGGGGAACGTTGACGCGCCCGATTCTTAGTCGAATAGATAGAACATGAGATAAAGATAGAAGATGAGAGAAAGGAAGTCTTCCTCGGCGGAGCGCGGAGATAGCCTTTCTTTTGGAACTGTGCCACCGCCGAGGAAGGACGACATAAACTTTAATACAACCTAACAATTGTATTTAATATTTACGTCCCAATAAAGGGTTAAATATCTAAGCATCAAAGTAATAAGACTTAGAGTTTCAACAGTACAAATTATCTTAGCTTATTTCAAATTTTTTATTTTGTTCAAGTTTTTTTTTTTTATAAAAGTGGTATTTATTTACGCTTGTTAAAAACAATTTTCCTTACGTACTATGAAACATTATAGCATATTGGACGAGAAAAGAAGAAAAATCATGATTTTCCATGTACAGAACACTATTATAGGGAACTTGTAAGGACATCTACATCAATCGCAAAATCATTGTTTCCAATGATGTGGATGATGAAGTTTGCAAAGACGGAGAGTATTGCACTACATGTACCCGCTCTTATCCTGTTTAAAGCGGGCCAGTGTAGGTCGGAGAAATTAAAATGGTACCCTGGAGCAACTTGTTGCAGTCGCGTGTGCTAGATTTCCCATGCTAAAGCAACGCGAGGGCATGCTGAAAACTTGTGCTCCAGGGTCTCAGCAGCGGGACAAAACGGGCATGACGTTGTGTCGGCTCTGCCGGCACGGAAAAGATGCTCCCGTGTCGTATCTTCCCGTTTGCCAGCAGGTATAGTACGGAGCGTTGTGCTGACGTCAGCCTCCTAGAGCTTATGTTTCCCCACACTTTTCTCCACAGCGTGTGTGGGGAAGCTCCAACCACCCTTGGGTCCGGAAAGGCGTCTGTTGCTGCGTCGCAGACCACGTGTTGTTGTCGTTCGTCTGAGGGCCTCTGGTACGTATGCCCGGTGCTGAATAACCTTGCGGAGACAAGGGTAGGACGACGGGACGGAGTTGGTGTCGGGTGGGTTCCCAGCATTGGCGATGTGCTCGGACCCGATCACCAAGCAACCCTGCTCCGCAAGGAACCGGTTTGTAAGGAGTGCTTGTGTAGTGATGGTTGGGATGTGGAGGTTTAGACAACCGCGGTCTCGTGGCAACGCTAGCTGGTGGAGAGTTACGCGGATACCACCAGATCCGCTCCACAGCATTGATCCAATTATGTGAGAGACCTTCGCCATGTCCTGCTGCCGAGCTCCACAGACCGACGCGACAAACCACAGCCTGGGGAGCAGGAAGGTGTTAAGCAGCAGCACTTTTTGCGCCTGGTTCAGGTCTCTAACACGATGAAGCCAGACCAACTGCCGGAACTAAAGTCATATTGAATTGTGAAGTGACTTAAAATAAATTTGCTCACATCTCCACAACTATGAAAAAAAGATACCTCTTGCGAAGGGTATTAGTTTTCTTTTCTAAGGGCTTTCTATTTACCCAAATGTCAAAAGTGTTAATGAAAAGCCAGATTTGTCAAAAGAGACTAATCCAAGGGCACCGAAAACAAACCCCAGACTGGTTACTTCACATTCTGAACGAAGCTATTTGAAGCAAACGGTCAGAAACGTTTTTCCGTGCTGGCAGTGAAGCATCAAAACAATCGGCCCTATTCCGGGGAACGGTCGTTCCCGGGAAGGGTCGTTCCCGTAGTTTGTTGACGTTTAATTGTCAAATTTTTTTTTTAAATGTTCGTTTTCTTTTCTACGCCAGAGTTAAACTGTTATACGCGGGAACGGTCGTTCCCGCATTGTAAGGGGAAAATTTTTGCTGCTCTGTGAGTATCCGTTCAATCGTCTACCCGGGTAGTTTTGGAGTTTTATTTCCACATAACTTTTGATTGGATTGTCGTATCGGCATGAAAATTTCAGAATAACTAGAAAAAATAATTTTCTATCGCTGTGCTGAATCAAAAAATTTTTTTAAGGAATTTAAATAATTTTTATTTGCATTTTTCGGTTGACAACCCTTACACGTTCAACCGGTCAACCCGTGTAGTCTATAAATGTATAAAGGAGATTCCGTTTTCCTGTACTTTAGACCTCATATCTTTTTATTGCGATGTCGGATCGATTTGAAATTTTCAGTAATGATAACTGAGGGTATTTGCCAAAATATTTTAAATGACTCATAAATTTCAAAATTCACTACGTAAATTTATTTGTGGTTCCCTAAAAATTCACCCTTCCCATTTACAACGCACTACCAATTTAGACCATATATTACAAATGGAAGTTTGCTTTTTATGCAGTTCAGTTCGGTCCTAGATACAGAATTATTTAAAATCTTCGGGAAAGTTACATAAAATATTTGAAAACGAACAAACTTTTAGTCATTTTATACTATCGTCGTTTTTGTTGCACTCTATCTGGGAACAGCGCTTTGTCCGATACTTTACTCTTTTTTCGTCCGCAATGATGGTGCTAGTTATTGGTCTTTGTGTCTGTTTGGTGTAATCCATTCATTGTATTGAGTTTCGTTACTCTCACCATTTACATTTACATTTATTTGGTACAATTGTTTGCCTTAGGGGCAATACAATACAAAACATAAAACTAGCTTAAATAAAGAGAAGGACTCTACGAGAGAATACAGGAACGGAATTTAGAGATGGTGATATTGTAGTCAATAGCCGAAGGTCGATAGGAACCGAAGCAACGGATCGTTCTGGCCAGATCTTGTCCGGTTGGTGGGAAGCAGGAAAGGAGATCTATCACGATGATGACGCGAAGGGTTGTAGCGGGGTAAGGACGTTAGGAGGAGAGGGGCATCAAGGTTATGGAGGAGGAGGTTTGCGATGTACAAGGATTGGGTGGCCGTATGTATTTGCTGAATGGTTTGAAGTCCGAGCAAATGCGACGCGACGGGTTGGGGGGAATAGGAAATGCAGAGGCGTTTACAAAACGTCTCGTAGCGAGGTGAGTAAACTTGCGCTGCACACTTTCCGGCCTGTTCATTGATGTAACTCCCGCAGGGGATCACACAACACAGGAGTATTCCAATATTGGATGGACCCAACAGCAGGGCAGCGCCCTCAAACAAAAAAGGGTCCCTTAATTCTGCTGACATGCGCGTTATAAGACAAAGTGTCCTGATCGCTCTGTCCACTATTGAATTGATGTGGCCAAAGAAAGTGAGACGGTCATCCAGTCACACCCCAAGATCCTTCACCGCAGATATCCTCGTGAATGCGTCCGAACGATACATTTTTGTGGACAGAGCACTAGGCCGTTTACGGTGCACCAAGCTGAAAAGTCATTGAGGGATCTTTGGAGAGGATGGCAGTCAAGGAGAGAGGAGACAAGAAGGAAAATCTTAACACCACCTAGGTATAGGTAGTACCCATCACCAGGAAGGACACCCCCGCAGTCGTTGATGAAGATGTAAAATAGGAGAGGAGAAGCTCTCCTAAGGGACATAAGGAGAAAAGAGAAGTGATTTGGCTCTCTGACCCTATAGGAGCGACTTGAGGGGAAGGATTGAAACCACAATAGCAATGGATCGCTAACACCGAATCGTTCGAGTTTCGTCATCAACAGATTGTGGGGTAGTCAGTTAAACGCAAACTTGAAATATGTGTAAACCACATCTACCAGGCGACCAGAGGTGGTAGCAGGCTACAGCCTAGCCATAAGCGACAATAAAGCTCATAGCTGTGCTTTCTGGAAAGGGAAGAGGCAGTTACTGAGCCAGAGGATAAAGAAGGGGGGATTAGAGGGTTATATCAACGGGAGTTTACGTGGCGCTAGAACGTCCGGGGGTTAGTCGTGAAACGAGCTTGCAACCCGTAGCAGTAACTGGTAAACAGACGCGTCTTAATAAACACGTTAAGCACTATGCGCAAATTGCATTTCCGTTCTGCCAGCAATTCGAAGAACCGAGCATACCAACGCCGGCTTACGGGAAAGGACACTGTTGGCCCCACGGGACCAACGAAGCGCTTAACGTGTCACGACGGAACGGGGTGTGATGAGCGTATTCTTGGGCACATAACTTGGTTTTAGCTGTGAAGGGGGAAAGTTTTTGGAACCGTGAATAAATATATGTAGTGAATTTTTAAATTTGTGACTCATACACTTTATTTTGAAAAAAAACCCCAAATATATAAACTTAAAATTTCAAATCGCTCCGACATCTCAATAAAAAGATATTTTGTCTGAGGTACAGGAACACGAATTCTCTGGGAAGACCAGTTGAACGATAACGTAGGTAACACGTGAAGGTTTACCAAAGCTTTTCGTGGTATACATTTAATTTTCTAATGTTTTCAGCACCATTTATAATGGGAAAATGAACAAATTTCATATTTTGCGCAATTGCAATCTCACAAATCACAATTCAAAAGTAAACAAACTACAGTAAACAAACGACACGATTGATTTCAGCTGCAAAAATGCCGCCTACTATAACTCTTACTGTTATACTGTCAAAATCGTCGGGAACGACCCTTCCCGGGAACGACCGTTCCCCGGAATAGGGCCGAATAATAAAGTAGAAAAAAATGCTTATGTTTATTTCGACCATTTCCATATAAAAATTTGGCAAACCTTGACCGTATTCGAAACTCATTATACTCTTGCATCGAGATTTCTTTCAGAACCGTGTACTGCTTTGCCAAAATTTTTTTTTCAAAGCTTAGTGGAAAGAAGTGCAGGTGATCATGCAAATCCTTGCCTTATTAGCTTTTCGATTGTATAGCGCACGCAATGAGGCTATAGCACACCTTGTCAAGTACATAATGTGAATTGCTAGCTGGCGTTAGTAATGCAGACTGTTCCAAACACCTACGCCCATCGACTGATTTTGAAAATGGCGCTAACGCTCGGCTGACGCGGACCCCAGTGGATCGATTATATTACAACATGCAATGCTTGCATCTCGGGAGACGATTCGGCAAATCATTTTTTTGCTTACTCGCAATCTTAAATTAAACCTCCTACTTGTTCTCACAGGGCCCTTATGGATGGCCTGATAACGCGGATCGTTTACAGGGCTCGGTAAGTGGGCCCGTAGACAGCTCCCGGTTAAAGGGCCTGGATAAACGGCCAATTTTTAAGCCCCAGCTACTGTTTCTGATTAAAGGGCCCGAAAACAGGACCCGATTTCAGGACCTGCTTACAGGACTCGGTTTCAGTGCTTGCTTACACGGCAGATTTATAGGTAATTTTAACCGATACGATTCAAATTGTAAGATCAACATAGTAAGCAATATGTAAGAATGGTCGGCACGTACCAATAGGTCAAAATGTGGACGGACACTTTCAAGTCCTCTGTGACTGTCAAATCCTTTCACACGAGAACGAAAAACGGTACGCTACCACATAAAACAGTTTTTTATATTTCAACACGTCTTATAAAAGACAAATGTCGAAAGGACAGGTGAAAGACAGTGGCGAAATTCGAAAATAATTGCCAAACTATAAAGCCAAACGGTTTGGGGGTCTGAAAAAAACAAACAATTAATCGTAAGTTGTTGGCCAAACGTTACTGCAGGGAGGTGTGAGTAAGGTTAGGACTATATCAAAATAGTGCACTTTAGATGTAAGCAAAAGAATTTTTAAAGTGCAAGCATTAGTTTAAAGTTCTTGTTTCGCTTCAGCTGTATAGGATGAAATTATTATTCTTTCTATGCTAAAATGACCATCACAGTTCAGTGGAAAGAAAAAAAAATAAAGCCAGTCTTTGAACCTTCTCGCGAATAAAACTCGCCTTGTGAACAGTGACAAATAAGAAACATAGTAATGTCTGTTGGGATACTTAGTCTGTGAAAAACGGAAATCGCAAGTGAGTTTTTTATAGACAGTCAGTCAGTCAACCAGTGAGCAAATTAATTTGAAATTATTTTTTAAATGAAGCTGTAATTTTTTTGTAATTGGTGTCAAACTTAAATAAAGCAGCGTTAGGAAAACTTTCCTACGCCTCTTAAATAATGCAATCGAATACGCAAGTTGATGTTGATTCGTCCTTTAAAACGGCGTTCAATCTAGAAAATACAATAACAAATAACTTAACGTGTGTCGTTTTACGACTTATAGGTGGAATCGCATACGGATTTGTTTATTTACCCATCCTTTGATTTGCCGTTTAGTGTTCTTTTTATGATCCACGTCCATTTATCATTCATCGGTGTTAAAATAAACCATGGTTTAAAACTAAACAAATGATTGTCATTCACCCTAGGGTTCTGTGGCTGAAAGTTTCGAGCAGTATATTAAACCATCGTTTCTGGCATCGCATACGCTCTGACTACTGCGTTGCTGATATTTTATTATACACTGCGCCCCAAAATGATAGCCTCACCTAGTTTTTTCAATGCAAAGCGTATAAAGGACAAATAATTTTTTAAAAAAATACACAAATATTTTTAAGTATAGAATGACTACGTTGCATCAATATTGTTGAAGGATACGAATGAACAATCCCTTTTGTACCAAGAAATAAAAATCAGTGGTGTTCCAAAACGATAGCTACACTTAGGGTTATGATTAAATTATCAAGAAAAATAGCATGAATGGATTCATAAGTAATGAAATAATGACCAGTGGGTCCCCCATTACAACTGTTGCTTAGAAAATTCTTGATAGCATGCTCTACAATATTTTTCTAACGTATTTACTGATAAGAAACGCCAAGCATTTCGGAGAGCAAGTTTAAGGTCCTTTATGGCCTCGTTGGAGACATAACCTTCATAAATCTCTTGAACTAGCCTTCTACAAACATTTTCTATAGGACTAAGTTCTGAGGAATCGGCTAGCTAAGACATTGTTTCGATACTCGATCGTGCATGGTGAGTTCTTGTTGTCTTGCTTACGTGCATGGCAGCATTATCTTGCATGAAATTGATGATGATGATGAGTCCCACCTCTTACCCCAACACAGGTTTGAGAGTGGCGGAGTTATCATAAGATATTTGTTTAACCTTTAAAGCAAATCACAAAGTGGTGGGATTAAAGTGACCCTTCACGAAAAAGACCGGTCAGCTCTCTTTTCCTTGCGTACAGCGGTAAGCACAACTTCCATAAGACAGGAGTCGTGCAACCGCTCTCCGGAGTGCACGACCAAAAAATGCTCTCTGCTATTCGTGTAGCCGGTATCTCCCTTATCCAACATATAGAGGGTAGTTACCACTTTCCAGGATTGGCAAATTAAGCAAACCTTATCCGTGTAACAATTGGTCACGTCGATAAAAACATCAATGGATGAATTCCTTGTGGAACCCCAAGGGTGTTTTCAATGGGATCTGAAACAGATTTTTTGAAAATTGTCCTCTGCGTTCTACCTGTCAGATAATCGCTGATCCAACTGAGTTGCCTCCTATCAAAACCAAACCGTCGAAGTGTTGTTAGCAATAAGGGTCTCGATATTGTTTCAAATGCCCGTTTGAGTTCCAAGAATACTGCAAGCACCAGTTGTCCGCTATCCATCAACCACTTCCACTTGGCAAGCACCAGGTTAAGTTCGGTTCACAGGAATGTCCTTCCCGGTACCCCGACTGCTCCCGGGCGAGCAGGCCGTTCTGATCCAGGTTTTGAACCAATTGGTCTTTAATCACAACTTCCAGGACCTTCTCGACAGTATGAAGCATGTTGATGGGGCGGACCTACACCGCCTTGATAGCTCCAGTCAACTTTGGAATAGGTACAACCAATGACTCCTTCCATGTATCCGGAAAAACAACCCTCTCCATCGATTGGTTAATCAAGTCCAGGAGCGTCTCCCCCGCTACATGAAAGCAATCCTGCAAAGTTTTTGCATTTACATTCCCTATTCCTGCCGTTTTGGTCAGGTCAAAACATATCTGCCTAAGCTTGCTTATGTCTATTGGTTGAAAAGAAAATCTATGCCTGGGAGTATCAACTTGTCTCAGCTCGACTGGCTCGTCTACCGTCGGAATGTTGCTGTTAACAAGTGTGACGCTATTCACAAAAAAGTTGTTGAACCTTTCTGCGACCACCGCTTCATCGGACTCGAAACAGTTATCGAATTTCACGCATGAAGCGGTATTCTCGTCAGGTTTCAACATGCTTTTAAGAAGTTTCCAAAGTTCCCTACTATTACCCTGATGCTTGCTAATTTCCCTACTGAAGTATTCCTCACGAGTAGTTTTTAAAGACCTACTGTACTCGTTTCGTAGCTTAGTGTACTCACCCCAATGTGAAGCCAGATGAGTCCGAACAAATGTTTTATACACTTTGTCTCTTTTCCGCTTTAGACGTTCCAGAGCCAACGTATACCATCTGCCAGAGTATCTAGTCTCCACGGTCCTTTCATAAACTAAACTATTCATAGCACTCTCTAGTGTATCCTTCAATAGATCTGCAGCTTCCTGGAAATTTGTAGTTTCCCTCTGTAGACCCAATGTGACCGCCTGACAAAGACCCTCTTTAGAGTACCTATTCCAGCATTTAACTTGTTTTTGAACTGTCCTGAAACGTTCATCATTCAAGTTTAAAAGCAAAGTTTCATGATCAGATATTTTTGCACAAGCATCTGTTACCACGCTTATTGAGTATGTGTTGCAGTACACATGGTCAATCAATGTCCGGCTATAATTCGTAATACGGGTAGCTGCACTGACCTTCTGCTTCAGGCACACCGAGTCCATAATTTTCTTCAATTTTTCGGACCCCACATCATTGAAAAAATCAATGTTGAAGTCCCCAACCACGACATTACGCTTGCCAAAATCTAGAAATCTGTCTAACCAGTCCTCCAGAATTTCGACAAATCGTGCGTCACTTGAACTAGGTGAGTGATACAGAACGCCATAGTTTGCAGCCGCCATCCCTCGAGTCACAGTGAACCCCAAAAACCAGTTGCCTTCCAGTGATTCGTTTAGAATCACCTTCAAAACAACCGAGTTCCCAGCATAAACTGCAACCTCTCCTGTTTATCGTGAGTGGGACAAACAGGACACGGCCCTGTAGCCCGGTATACCAAACTGATCAAATGCTTCACACTCCGTTGTATGCGTCTCAGATAGAAGGACCAAAGCGGGTTGCATCCTTTCTACAGAGTCGCGTAGCAGAACAAAGCTTGACGATAGGCCAGCGACATTGCAATACATGATTTCATATCGCTGTCCTATCCTCAGCAATCTCTGCTATTGGGAATGCTTAGCAATCTTTGATGCCTGTTTTTTGTATATGAGGCACACGCCACTAAAAGCGGTATGTTCCGCGCTCCCCCTAGAACCCGCAGACACGCAGTTCACACATTTAAAGGCCGCCGACTTACATTCCGACGTCCTGTGTGCACCACTGCACCTAGAGCAGGCTTCCTCCTTATTGCACTCGGTGTTCTTGTGCCCAAACTGCACGCACCGGAAACACCGCAATACATGAACAGAAGTGCTTATCGCACTACTGTCAAAACCTATTTTGACCTTTTTGAGGTCCTCTACACATTGTGCCGATTCCCTGTCCACATAGATCACGACATTTTACTTCTGGTACTTGTAGAACCTACTTTCGTACATTAGAACAAGCTCCAGTGTCGTGAACGGGATCCCTGCATTCTGTTCTTTCAGAAGTGCAATCATGTCCTCGTCAGAGTGCTTCTCCGTCATTCCCATTATCCTTACTCTGGACAACGGCAAACGAACGGAATAAGCATCCCCGAGTTTTAACTGCACTTCCTTTCTTACCTCATCTAACGCGATTGCAGGACACTGAACAAAACCAGACCTTTTCTACCATTGCGGAAGTCCGACACCTGCTGCTTCCTCGGATCTAACCGGGCGCGTAGATCGACTCTTGTCTTGTCGCAAGATTGATCCACCTTCGGTACAATTACCAAAGACTTGGAGAGTTTTTGCTCTGCCACTTTGGCCACGTCCTTTTTCCCAATTTTGGGCCCAGAGCCAGCCCCCTTCACAACACTTCTGGTTGCTTTGGGCTTGGTAACAGCTCTTCCCATGTCCGAATTGCTAATAATATTTTGAACGTTATTGTCCAAAATATAAGGCGCCCCACTTATTTTAGCCACTACTGTAGCAAAGCTCTCACTCCCCTTTTCTCTGGCACTCACCGGTGAAGGCTTCTCAACGGTAACCTTCGGCTTATTGAGGGCTCTCAAAGTGGTGGTATCGGCATCGCGCAAAGTTAACTTAACTTGGCGCTCTACCTCCACATACACTTCTTCTTTTATCTCCTTTAGTCCCTTTTTCATTACACTTTCAATCAGTGCGCACATTTTCAACTCTACTGCTTGTAGGGTTTGAGATTGCCCTCCGCTTGACGGTTGGCTTTCTTCCACCACTACATCTTGCACGCCCAGTTTTCTTGTGCTAGCGATACAAGTATCGCACATAAACAACACATTCTTAGATTTCTTAATCGCCCGTGCGAGCAACTTAGTGTTATCGGCGCACAGGTAATTAAAACAACCGCCGCAATCGTTGCAGACGACCGAGTCATCGCTACATGAAACGACCACGGAGCACTTTTTACACTCCATGGCCGTTCAAAACAAGTCCGAGCAAAAACGTGCCCAAGCAAAGACACTATACGTACCGCTATACACGCTGCCGGTTTCACCCACACAAAACACAAATTGACCGTTTGGCCGCTTAGACCAATACGAATACACCGCCGATAAGAAGCTATATGGAAACCGCTCCGGCCAGCGTCACTGATAAGCGACGAAGCCGAAAACAAAAACCAACCGCAAATACCGGACGATGCACCACGATCAAAACAAACTACACTTAACACTGAACCGACACTTTGGACACATTTGCTCAGCTAAAACATACGTAAAATCTGCTTTCGACCGAGCAAAAATATCCAAAAACACAGAGCTACGTCAAAACGCGTACTGCACCGTCAACAGTCACTCACACAATTGAGTCGTTGAGTGTTGTGATTTTCCAGATAAGGCTTCAAATGATTCTCCAGGACTGTAATGTAGCAAACTAGAATTCAGCAAAGCTTTCTTCATGAACTCTGTTACAATATCAGAACCTGAATTCAAAGCTCGCAACACAGCATTTTTGTGCTAATTCAACTAGAAATCGTTTTTTGTCCGATAACAACATTTGTTTGATTTGAAAGTTACTTATAAATTCCTCGGATTATCACGCGAGGAAAGATTTTGAAGACGACCAGGAGACTGCTGAAGCCAATATTGACTGGAATATTTAACATAATCGCTAATAACGCTTGTGGGTCTATTTATAAGCACACCAATCTCATGATTTGAATTGCCATTAAAGTTATTAGCATCAATTTGACTTTTTTTCGTTCCTAGAAATATTTTCAAATGAAATTTCAAATTAAAGTGAGAGAACTTAAAAGTTTCTTTTTTCAACTGACGACAAGGCTAGGAATTGGGTTGCTTTGTAAATTTGAAGTATTTTTGAAGTGAACCTATCATTATGGTACCCTTAATTTTTAAATTTTTCACCAAAATGTTATAATTTTTTTTCTTCTGATAAATAAGAAGTGAAGCACATTGCTTTTACCTAAAGAAATAAGTTTTTGTAGTTTATTCTACCATGTGATCATTTTAAATAGCATATGAGTGAAAAAACTGGATGAAGCTTTCATTTTGGGGCGCAGTGTATGATGTGTCTAGGGTAGTTGTTGAATAAACAAATCTTCCGCGTAAGACATTTTATTGTAAAATATTAATAGGGAAGTTGATATTTTTGTGGAACTAGGCACAAGAATATACATTGTTAACCTTGGAAATGATGAAAAAGCTTTAATAAAAAGTAAAAACATCCATAAAAACCAGTTATGTAGCCGATGGGCAAACGAGTGTTTTAGGTATTGTAACCTATATTGTTATCTGAAAAAAGTTTCAAGCTCTGGATCATTTAGGTTCTTGTTCTTTTGTTACACGAAAAAAAAAACAATTCTAAGGCAAACACATACATGGTTAGCTTGAAATGTCACAGCTACCTGAATGGTCCCGCAGTTCCTTGCCTGATCTAACCACCGGCCCATTGCACCTCCCCGAGTCCGTACCAGTGTTCAAAAACGCATAACACTGGTCAAAGAAAACCTTAGATGTCGCATGAAATTTTTCACTTTTCATCAACTCCATAGCTTTACAATGACCTGCAAAGCATAGCGGCCATATGTGAGGTGTATTGTACCATACCTGAGTGCAGAAGCAATGCAAGCAAAAAATAAATTTACGGAAAGGGGCTGAACGCTGTCCTGGTACTTACTGTACGATCAACGAGTTTTTCTTAATGCGTACCCGTGCTGCGATCGAGGCAAAAACATAAACGTCCACCTTTGTACCTAGTGGCCGCAGCAAAATCGAATTATGCTAGCTTATGCGATTTTTTGCAACGACGTATTTCTTCCTTACATATCGCTTCGAGGATAATTAAGAAAATTTACATTATGGGAGGAAGTTATTCACTAAAATTATTATGTTTTACTTTTTATTCATCTTCTTTTAACAGTGAAGTTTATACCCGATAGTTCCAAGCTTTTTCAACCCGTAAGCGTAAAACAGCCTGTAGGACACTTGGTAAGTTATCTGCATATTTATTTAACAAACACAATCAAGTTTATCAACTAGCCAAGCGTAAGTCTGCAAGGAATTTAACTTTTAACTTAACAGACTAACCCTTAAGTCGTGTTTTACATACTTTGATTAAAATGTTATGTTTGACTGTCCGGACTTCTCCTGCTTAATAATACGCAATAATACCAAAAAACTGGCATGGAACATAGCCAAAACATGCAGAGAGCTTTGGACGATGGTTTTTTTTTGTAATCGATTCACTTTTTGTTTGTTAACCACTCTCCGATCAGTTTTGAAAAGCGAGAAAAGCTGCTCTCAAATTATAAACAGGATTTTAAGGGTCGTGCCTTACAATTCCTTACAATGATTGCATTTCCCGTTTGCAAAAAGGCAATGCTCAACTTCTTTAATTTTCAATTTTCTTGACTAAGATTCAAATTTGAAGATCAACATGAGCAAATTTCATTTGCTTCATTGACATTGTTTGTATGAAATTGGAGAGATCAAACAGTTTTTATTTGTATGATCGCTGAAGTGCCTAAGCCGATATGTTTTAGGGAATGTAGGCCACTTGCAAGGGTTCTAAAACATTCAGCCATTTGATCATCAACGAAAATTAAGATCACTAGTCCAAATCTATACTTGAATCGCGATGTTTTGCATTAAAACGTTTGTTTCTGGGAGACTTCGAGCCATATGTCCGAAAGAACTTCTCGAACCGTTATGTCGAAATGTCGACTGATACTTAGAAGTCGTTTGCGACTGTCAAATTCTTTCACACGAGAACGTTAAACGGTGTGTGTCTACATCAAACAATTTCATTACCTTCAGTACCACACATGAAAGGAAAATGTCCAAACTACGGGTAAAAACATGGCAAGGATATGAAGATTACCGAAAAGGAATTGCCATCTTGTTTGCTGAATGTTCTCAGACCTGTTCAAAAGCAAACCTTTTTTTGCCAGTTGTTGGCCAAACGTTCATCCAGAGAGGTGTGTGGAAGATCAGAGCTAAAGAGTGCACAAAAGATGAGATGAAAAGAATGTTAAATATGCAAGCATTAGTTTAAAGCTTTTGTTTCGCTTAAGCTGTAGGTTATGTTATTATTATTATTTCTTTTCTCAATAGCTCATCACAGTTCAGTGGAAAATAACTTAAAAGCCGATTCTGGATTTTTCTGAATATTAAAACTAGTGTTACGAACGGATAATAACAAGAAACATTGTAATGTCTGTTGTGATACTAAGTTTGTGAGAAACGGTAAACGCAAGTAAGTTTTTAACTAACAGTCAGTAAGCCGGTGCTGGATCCTTCTGAAAATTAAAACTCGTGTGAATAATAAGAAACATTGTATTGCCTGTTGGGATACATTGTTTGCTAAAAAAGGAAAACGCAAGTGAGTTTGTCATAAACGGTCAGTCAGTGTCCCAGTAAGCAAACGAATTTTAGTTCTTATTTTTTTGAATTTATGTTCAATCAAATAAATGCAGCGTTTTCAAAGCATTGATACCCCTTTGAAGAGGCAATTGAATTAATAAATTGATTTAGAATTGGTTTTTAACAATGCATTTCATCCGAAAAATAAATGTTTAAAAACGCATAACATTGGACAAAGAAAACCTTGGATGTCGCATGAAATTTTTCACATTTCATGTACTTCATAGCTATACAATGACCTGCAAAGTATAGCGACCATGTGTGTGGACCATTATGCCATACTTGAATGCAAAACCCTCGCAAAAAAGGCATAATTTTTTCGAAATTGGCTAAACGCTGTCCCGATACTACCTGTACGATCAACGAGTTTTTCATAATGCGTGTTGCGACCGTTGTAAAAACATAAATGTTCATTTTTGGACCTCTAAAGGTATTTTTTTCACAGTTTTACGCGCAAGTATTACGTTACAAACAGTCTTTTCGGAAATATTCGGAAAATCCCTAGGCAATAATTAACGAAAACCGTGAAGCAACACAAAACACGCAGTGCATCGCCTAAAGTAAATCACATACACAATCACTCATTGTTTGCACGTGCAAAAATACGATCGGTGCTTGCAACTATTAATCAAATTTATTTCTCGTTTTCACATCGTGGAGTGCTAACTCCACAGTAGTGATGTGCACTCGAGAGTGCACTAACGGCTCCGCAGCCATTTCCACATGAACCGTTCCGTAGCGCGGCTCCTGTTGCGTGGCCGAATTATGCTTCTTTTGTATACAGTATATCGAAAGGCATGGGGCTCTGACCGTTTATACTTGCTCGTTTTAATCACACTTGGTATGTCGTTGCTGAATGTAAACTAAACTAACAAACGAATGTTCAGCAATAGGAAATCAGTAAACAAAACAAAATTTAAAATTTCCAGACATAAAGTGTTCTTTTAAACTTTCTCTCATATCAAAGGAATGTGTGTACAAAGATTGATTAAATATGGTTCAGTGGTTCATGAAGATTTTCATTATTTAAATCTTGACAAAAGAATTTCTTATGTTAAGCTTTTATCATAAAATAGTTCAATCACAATCAAACTTGACGGGATTTTATTCTTTTGATAGTTTGCGAAGCAATACGGTTTATATTTCAATTCAGAAGCAAGAGAATATAGCCAACATAAAAGCCAGACGTCAAAGTTTTATTTAAAACAAATGGGGAAGATTGCAACAGTTTACATACTTTGTTCTGTAGGGTGATTTAAGCGATTCGTTTAACAAATTAATTTTCTACTGTTTCAATCGGTTGTAGAATGCTGTTGCAACGAGTTGTTTGTATCAGCCACATTGGAGATAACCTCCGTTTATGAAACTCATGCGGACGCCCGAGATCATCAATACTTCCCTCAGCTTTGGAGCATCGCGACAAGATTCTACGAAGAAAATCCGGACGACAACAGTTTTTATTCCGAAACTCTTAGAATGGCTGCAAGCAACTCTACAACGAATCCCATCCTCAAATTTGAGAACGAAAACAAGGTTACCGCACCACACTCTTCTGATAAATCGGATTGCTATAAAAGACAAGGTGTTGCAGCAAACTTGAGAGGGATTACCTTTCATAAACAAATAGTTTCGGTGATGATGTGCTCTATGGTCAAGCTAATGCAGGCTGAAAAGGAAGTTACATTCACAATCAACAGCGATGATAAAAAAACAGAAATATTTGACGATGTCGTGCTTCGTTGTAAAATTGGTAGTGAAGCTTTTAATTTGTTTATACAAGCGAAGACAAAAGCAAATGGTAAAAAAACTATCGAGTTGAAACACCTTTTATGTACCGAAAAAAAAGATTATGCTTTATATCAGTATTTCAATGATTATCGGTCACTTAAGAAAGATTCAAAGGCAACGAATATATTTGCTATTTGCTCCACCATTGGAATTGCGGAAGATCTCGAACCATACTTAGAAACCTGTTTCCATGATAATATCTTGTCATCTGTTCTGACGGACATAAGTAGATCAGTGTATAAACTCAAATGGAAGAATTTTGATACAGAAACAAATGATCCAATAATAAATTACCTTATGGAAAACTCCGATCTGCAAATTCTGGCAAAACGTTTAGCCACAAGTGTGCTCAGCGAAAAACAAATCATTTTTAATGTTCCTGTTTTTCAAAAATATAGACCACTTATCAAAAAAATGACCACTAGCTATACCAAAACAAACAAGTCTTATACACTAAACAAACAATTTTTCGATAAACCTGAAGTTGCTGACCATCCCTTTATGAAGCATTTTAAAGCTGAATGTTTGAAATTACTCAAACCAAAAAACAAAGAATTTGACTTTGTTTTTCAAGAAATTTTCAGACAAATTGATGGAAAATTAGAAAACCCTGACAATGAAGTGGATAATTTCCCGGAAGTATTGAAGCTAGATGACATAGAGGCGTTTTATAACTCATTTAGGCTAATCTGTAGCACAAATCTGGACAAGAAAAACCAGCTTCCCTTCATTGCCAACATTATTGATCAAAATCTGTCTCAACCGTGTCAGGAGTTTATGTACGACAGACTTTCAACCTGGATTATGGAGTTCATCGGAAAAAGATATTCCGGAGAAGTAAACGAAAACGATGTTGAAAAGTTTTACGATTATTCGCTAAATTCATTGCATTACCTTAAACTTGATTCGTTGTCGCAAAAAAAACAGCGCAGCATTTCGAAACGAAGGGTACAAATGCAAAATTGAACTATTGAAGGAGTCAAAACTCTTTATAAAACTCATAACGTGGTTTTCAGACGAAAATTATCAAGAAACAACTTTAGAAAAAGTACACGTATCGGGAAACTTTTACCCTTCGTGGTTCGTTGATCAAATTTGTCGACACGTGCGAGATATATTGGAAAATAAATTGCACTTTCTCTTTTTAGACGAACAAGAATATGCACAAGAAAACAAAAGAGTAAAAAAAGCCTTCTGCTTAATGGATTTTCCACTTATTTTGGTTATCGCCCGATCTAAAACGTCAAGAAAAGGAGGGTTCAATGAAAATTCAAATTGGAATTCGCTTGAAAACAACAGCCGCTATAAAAAAATGATAATAACATTCGATGAGCACAGTCAATCTGATATAACTGATTCACCGCTTTTGTTTGAACATTTGACGGATGATTGCAAAGACACAATAGTTGGTAAAAACTTTTTGTTATTAGGTACCTTGACTCCGTGTGAAGATATACTCAAAGATAAAGATGTCTTTAGTTACGTTGTCGAAATTTTAAGCTTTGAACAGAACTCGGTCTTGCGTCGCAACATCAACAAAGATCGGTACGAACTCATAAATCAATTTTATATTCACCGTGAGCTGATCGATTATCGTAAGACTAAAGCACGAAGACGAGGCATATGGAATTCCAGGCTAGTTAATTTTAGTCATAATACGGACTATGATTTCGCGGCAACGAGTGGTACGCAGTTGAAAGTGCCCTTAGACAAATTTTTAATCAACAGGTCATCCTTCCTAATAAATGAACTGTCTGCTCAAAAAATGGAGAAAGGAAGTCATTTGTACCCTCCTAATAAAGTTTTTCCCGAACTACATTTGCGTGAATCGAATAATAAAACTGTAAAAATTTTAAACCATGCCGGACAAGGAAAATCATATTATATGACCTGGCTTGCCCATTTTCTCCAAACGAGGGAAGATCTTCAAGATTTTTGGGTTATCAAAATAAATTTAATAAGCCATGTCACAGATTTTTCAGAAACGCAGTTCAATGGTCAAGAGAATATTCAAATTGAAACAATAAGACTGCTTTTCTTGCTTGTTTTTTTGGATTGCCATGAAAATATGGCAAGAGCTCCAAAAATGACCGAATTGCGAAAAACTGCGATCGCACTTTCAAATTATTTTCAATTCACAGAGGAAAGTCTTGTGCTCAATGAAAGTAAACTTGCATGTTCTGCAGAACATTTGGTTATGCTAAGGATATTTTTGAGTAAATTCAACCACGGCAAGCTCATTGTTATGATGGATGGGTTCGATGAAATCGCTCCGGATTACCAAAATATTGTACTTAGGATGTTAGAAACTCTTCATAGTCTCCAAGGAGTTTCTAAACTGTTCGTTTCTAGCCGTCCTTACGATTTCAAACGAGAAATGGATAGTGCATTGGGGGCAGATGGATATTTTTACTTGCCAAATTTTTCAAAGAAGCAAGTTTATGAGTTTGCTTTTGGATATCTTTCACAAATGTTTGAAGGCTTTAAAATTTTCAAGGAACAAGTAAAAGGAAATATTTTGGAATTACACATACAACTTTTGAATATGTTTCTTCCAAACATGGCTAATATTCCTTTGTTCTTATGGCTGGGAATGACTGTTTTGAGCAAAATAGTAAAAAAAAATTTGATCGGCGAATCTGATATAAATCCGCAGCAAACACTCAGCGAATGTGAAGAATTGTTTTCTCCTTTGTGTTTGATTTCTTATTTTATCAGTGAGAAGCTAACTATCAGTTTGAAGAAGGATGGCACTTGCTCGCAAACTCCCAATGCAAGAAATGTTGCTGAGCAGAGCAAAAAAATTATCAATGAAACACATTCAATTTTAGCAATTTTGACGCTCAATGAGGAAGTTCAGGAGCTTTTATCACCAGAACAGCAGGAGGCTGGCAAAAGTTATATTTTAAAATTGAAAAATTCAACGGAAAAGTCCGGCGTCATTAATGGAGTGGTTGATGATGTGCCAATCTTTGTGCACAGAATATTTGTCGATTACTTTGCCGCTCTGTGGTTTTTTAACAATGCTGATAATTCCAAAGTAAAGACATTCTTGAAAGATAACGTGTATAAAAGACAGAAAATTCCAGAAGTGAGGAAGATGTTGGAAGCAAAAATCTGCGAAAGCCAAGAAATACATGCTGCTGTTTTGAATGGATCAAAAGCGAAGGTTTCAATGTTACTGAAAAAATTTCCAGCTTTGATTCAGAAAACAGATGCTTGGGGCAGAACTCCATTTCACTTAGCGTTGCTTTACCACAATGAGCCAATAGTATGCTTACTTCTTGATTCCATGGAAAGAAAAGATTATGAATACCAAGTGGACAAGTTTTTTGGCTGGACTGCCCTTGACTTTGCTTTTAAAATGTTACGAATAAAAATTACTGATAACGAGGATCGAACAAGAGCTGGATTAAACAGGCTATTTAAATTTGAATGCGAGATTCTTACGGTACCACCAAGCGTAGCACGGAATCGCAGGGCAAAATTCGTAATGCTTTTATTTTCAAAGTTTGTGCATCAGTTTTTTGTTTTCAATCAGATAAAGAAAGCTAAATCAAAAGCCCTGGTTTGGAATCAATATCCGTGGTTTAAAACAAATGATCGGTCCGAATCGCAAATTAAACAGGAAGGCTTGATGTTTCTATTGAAATGTATCGATCGTGATTCACTTTTGTTTCAAATTGTCGTAGAGCATGCAGGCATAGACATAACATCAACAGTAGAATCTTTATTTAAAGAAGCAGTAGCAAAACGGTCAATCAATGCTCTCAAGTTTTTAATTGTAAAATTCCAAACCGATTTTCCTGACAACCTTGGAGTTGAGAGTGAACTTTTGATGTTAGTGGCATTTATGGAAGAGGATCCAATGAAATTTCAAGATGCTTTCCAAAAATACTGTGAAAAAAACAAAATCCCTCATCTTCATGATTGTACATTAGAGAAAAAACGTGTTGAAGAAAGTTTGGAAAAGAGCTTTTTGATGCAGAGCGATCTTTTATGTCACACGATTCCATACGATCTAAAACTCCCGTCCAAACTTGGTATTGATGTCGGTACCGAACTGTTGATATGTTTAGCAATACACACCAAAAACCTACCAATTTTAAATCATTTATTTCAAAAATTTAGGACTAAAGTTAGCAATACGTTCATGCAACATCTTCTTCTGAGCAATCGCATACACTGGCATGAGAGTACCTTGCAGTTTCTTGTTAAAAGAAATGAGCAGCTTGATGCTGATGCTTCAAGACAAAAACTATTAATTTTCGCCATTGAAAGCGCTGAATTAGATTTAGTTAAGATGTTGCTTGATTTTGATAGCAACACAACAGAAAAAGATCCGACAGGGGAGCATTTGGATGCTTACTTTAGTTGCGTGAAAAAAAATTCAACTAAAAGCAAGATTCAATTGAAAATTTTCAAACACATGGCAGAGTTTTATAAGGATTTACCAGAACAGTTTTTCAATCAAAAAGATGTGGGAGGTAAGAGTGTTTTTTATCATGCGGTCATAAATGTTCCAGATATTGCATCTGAAATTTTGCAAAGGCTGTTTTCTAACCCTCTCAAAAATTTAAATGAAACGGAAACTCTAGAACTATTAAGCCGATTTGACATTGATGATTTTAATGCAGAAGATATTTTGAAATTTTTCCCAAACAGGTGCTGCGTCACCAGAAAAGTTTGCGAAAAAACCTGCGACATACTGGTGAAGAACAAGAAATGTGATTATACGGACTCAAATGCAAGAAATGTTTTACAAATTGCCATTTATACTGGCAACTTTGAAATAGCAGAATGTCTTATAACTCGTCACATTTTTCAGATACCTGAAGACCCAGTAATATTTTTGGACTATTTTAGCAAACGCCAACTAAAACGCTATAAGTTGTGTACCAGTATATGCAAAATTTTAGAATCAAAAAACAAATTAGACTACAAGGATTCAACGGGATTAAATCTTTTACATATCGCAATTCAAAAATCATGGATAGTTCTTGCACATTGCTTGATTAACCAATTCAATTTTAAAGCTGTGACAGAAATCGGTAATGAGAAAAACTATACAGTTTTTTTTCTTTGCATCAAATCAGTCAGGAACAAAGAAAATTCAAATCAACGGGAAATCTTGTCATTTCTTTTATACATGATGGACAAAAATAAAGGATTTAATTGCTTAAGTGAACTTGACTCGGAAGGTAAAAGTGTCGTCTGGCATGCGTATCGCATTGACTTTAATATGGCGATTGAAATATTCGAGCGCATGTGGCGAAATTTTCGTATACCTGTCAACGAAACCGAGATAAAACAAACTGCTTATTTAACAAACTTGTTGCCATCGGCAGGCTTTAATTCAGAAGAAATAATCAGTTTTTTTAAAAAAATTAAAAAAAAAAATAACAAACAGAAAAAAAATTAAGCGAAATCGACACTTCGTTGGTGAAATTTCATTATTCATAATACAAATTCTCGAAAAAGAAGTTTAAAAAGAATGAAGAGTGGTCTAGTTTTACGCCGAACACGTTATGCCATAAGCCATGAAACTTATTTCCATATTGAGATAATGCTTTTCAAACGGGATGACTAAGCTGTGTTAATAGAACGGATACTTTTGTCGCAACATAAGTAAATTATTGGTTTATGGCACATCATGGGTATTTGCCCTGCTTTTGTAATTTGACTTAATTTTTCATTAAGAAAGTCAAAACATTATTACAACACGACAGAGTTTGGCACCGCCGTCAGGTAAAGTCTTCAGTGTTCAACATTTCGTTTGTTTGGCCCGATGAATGTTTCGTTACCATTCCACCATGAGAATATCATAGGTAAGCGAATGCGCCTTTCTTATATCGGAATTACCCTTATTTTAATTGGGTTCAAACAGTTTTATAAAGATACCATCTTCTTTTTGATTTGAAGCTTTAATTAACTCAAATTAACACATTCTTACAAGATTTATATACAAATTTTAAGGCGAAAATTAGGTCGTGCAACAAGGCCGTTACAATTTGTCTTACCATAACTTCATCCCGGTTGGTAGGTCAACGAGTCGATAGGATGGTTTCCTCCATAACTTGTGGTTATGCTCTTACTTAACGGTCAGAAGAATAAAAATAAAGGACATTCGAAGCTGTGCCAGAGACACGCACTGTCACACGGTTTAAATAACGAAACTATCATGAATATAAACGAAATAGACATTTTGAACCATCGAAGGTCAGTAATTGCGTCTTAAAGTTTCGTGGTTTCTGACTACTACTAAAATGGATTTTTCGTGGTAAGCTTAAATTGAAAACTCAAATAGTCCTTATAGCTTGTCAATAATGTTTAGTTCGATGGCGATCCCATTATTATTTAGACAAACGTTTAAGTTGTTATTTCGGCCTTCGTATCGCCTTACCAATTTCGCTTGGATGTAGCGAAGGCTTAAGATAGCAAAAAGTAAGCAGATAATTAATGTTAAACAGATTTTTTTTATTATTTTGTGTGTATCTGTTTTAGAATTTGCGTGTTGATTTTCCAAAACCATGTTGAGAGTGACATTCGTGGCCTATTGTTATCCTTAAACTTAAGTTCAATGAAACGCGATTGTAGTATTTTTGCCATATTATTATAAAAACCTTTTCAAAAAACCTATTCATACTTTTTCTAGGCAGGCAGGTTTCTCCAGGTGGCATAGTTTCCTCAGTTAAGCTGCTTACTTAAGGGATCCTCCCATTTTTTCTCAAAAGTGTGTTGTATTTTTTCACAAACATACAAAGTTTGCTGTAGCTATTCTTCTGGTTCCCAAAAAGCGAGCCTGTATTTTAAGCAATCAACGCAATGCAAAGGGATAAACGATTGGTGTGGTTCCATTCAAAAGTAAGGTTTTGCATCATTTTTCTTGTCTTACTCATTCGAAGAATTGGAGTCGTATATGAACCTTACGCACTTACTGAAGCTTATGTACTGAAGTCATACGCAAGCAGAAAAATATCTCTAGTGCGAGTTTTCGAATGCGTTTACATTGTATGGTTCGAGATCAACTTTCATGCAATCTAATGGAAGACGTCAGTTTGAAATATTTTCGGTTATCCGGTTTCAAATTTGCAAAGCATTGCCTATCATCTCTTTCTATTTCTCATTCTCGACTGATCTAACTGGAGCTAGTTCTAACAAATGGTGGAAACTATGAACAATGGACAGTTGTAAACAAGTGCTGTGCTTCTTTCGACCACTCGAATTTATCTATTTGTTTACTAAATGAAATAAAGCAATCATGCCTAATTATGTTCGTCGTTTGAAACAAACCGGTGAATTGTACCAATTCGTAAATTGACGTGAAAGTCAAATAAGACGAGTTGAAAACGAAACAGCTTCCGTAGAAGAAAGGGCACAGATGAAAGGTAAGCCAAAGATTCAGCTGAGTCTGAAATATATGGTCATATGAAAGCGCAATTTATTCATCTACTTGTTTAATACATGTTTCCACCCCTGAATGAATACGCGAAGCTACAGAGAGTAAACTGATTTTTATAGCTACTTGTCTTGAAGAAAACAAATGTTTATTTATCCCATTACTCCATACACTTGTAAATTGAATGTTATAGTCAAATAAACAAAAAGTCAACCAGATACTTAATTTCTTATGGTTTATTTATAAGTTAAAGTGAATTATTGGAGACTTTTTATAACAAATCTTCAATTCAAAGCAAGTTGTTACGAAAAGCACACGATGATTTTCATGTGTCTTTCATATGAACCCTCTTACAAGCATAACGTAATTTTTAAGGAAGAATTTTGTTACATACTCTTTTTTGGATCGTTACTAGTTCAGATGATCCTATCCTTCTATAAAATTCTATTATGTTTTCAAAACCTATTAGTTATAGTGTTTTGGGTCCGTTTTTTGTTTATCAAGTAAAATTTACTGTAGTGAGAAACTCTTTATCAAAAATTAGTTCTTTAGTCTCATGCAAGTTATGTTTTCAACCAAGGGGCGGTATTTTTAAAAATGGTCCCGTCCTGGTTGACGGTCTTATTCAGATCCACTTTATTATGCGCTTGATCTCTCTACATTCTTGATCCCTATGTCCCTCCCTTGGGAACGATGCTGATGCTGCGTTTTATGCGCGCATCATGTTGCCGGTGGCTTACGGGCTGCCGCACGCGTAGTCGTGGTCATCGTGGGAGCGATGATGATGTTGCGTTTCGCATCGTTTTACTCCACCGCAGAGTATGGGTTGCCGGTCGCGATGTTTACGTTGGCGTACGGTAGCTTGCATTCTGTTGTCTCTTTCCGTTGTTGTTAAATTAGTTTCTAACTATTCAGCCACTTTGTTGAGGTAATTATCATTTTTTAGTAATTATTCGGTTTCATGCAGATCTTCGGAATACTTAATCTCTTATAATAATTTTCCTTCCGAGGGTCGACCATGGCCCAACAAACACGCGCGCGAAAAGTAACCCTTATTCGATCGATGCCTGATACAATGTCGCTACCAATTCAAAATCATAAAAATGGGCCTGTTAAGCAAAACCTACCCATCTGTGCGTTGTTGTTGGAATTTTGTGCTGTTAGTGTGTGTAAGAGTGAGAGAAAGAAATAGGGAAAGATATCAAGAGAAAATGAGAGGGAAAGAGAGAGACATACTGTAAAGATAGAGGCAGACATAGTGGGGAACAGAGAGACAAAAATGGAAAGTACGACAAGGAGAGACATAGGGATTGGGATAGAAATAGCCAGAGAGCGAGAGAGAGAGAGTGATAAATAGAAAGAAAGAGATAATGAGAAAAAGAGGGAGACAGTGTGAATGCGATGGGAGATGTGGCAGGCAAATTAAGAAAGAGTACGATGGAGATAAGAGAGATTGTTGATGAGGGATGGAAGAAGGGAGATGGGAGATGGGAAAGTTGGGGACAAAGAGTGGTAAACAAAGAAATGGTGGGATGAGAAGTGGGAGAGAGATAGAGATAGAGCGAAAGAGAGCAAGATAGAGAGATAGAGAGAGAAAGAGAGAGAGAGGAAGAGAAATAAGATAAAAAAGAGAGAAAGAGAACGAAGTAGAAAAAGAGAAAAAGGTAAAGAGAGCAACATTTAGAGAGCGAGAGAGAAAATGAGAGATAGATAGGGAATAGAAAGAGAGAGACAGAAGATGAGCGGCATAGGACGGTATGTTTGAGCTGACTTAACGATTACGTGAGAAGGAGTGAGAACAATCGCGCTTGCATACAGGATTAGCTTACAATGCATCCAGTTGATTCGTAATCGCTTCTCTATGCATGTGTTAACGGATCTACCACTACAAGAAAACAAAACAAGAACGTGAGCAGCAGGGATCGCTATCCGCGGCAGAGCATATGGTGAACCGATCCGAGACTGCAGTTGTGCGAGCTGGTAACTTTACCTTCCGCGAAACGAACAAGGCAAGAAAACGGAGGTAGTTCCTTCCCTGAAACATAGAAGGTGGGGGATAGCAAGCGGCAGAGTGTGCAGGCCGTCGAGTTGATACTGCGCCTTTTATGAATCATCACACACATGGATGGATTCTCCATAAGAAACGAAAGAAAGAAAAAATCGATGGGGGGAATTGTGAGCCACAGAACGTGCAGCGTATGCGGCACTGATGGCACATGGAGAGAAGGATGTGCCCCGCATCGCATCGCAATAATATCGATTAACATGCGTAGCAGGAGTGTTATGCTCAGTTTACACGGGACGCAAAAGCCTGATAAAACACGAGCAAATGTCAGTTTTGCTTATCAACAAACATTAAAAATCATCACAAACAACTATTTTCCATCCGCTTGCAATCAATACCAGGTGCACACATTTTAGCCTACTCCTTTTTTTAACTCAACGACCGAGAAACAAATTTGCGCAGATTTTGACAACCGTAGTTAGTCAGTTAGTGTCAGACTGACAACATTTTACCGTTTGCAATGGTTGCTTTGTGCTTCGTGTCCGACCCACACTTTAAAAAGTGGCGAAACCACAGGACTTGCGTAGGCCTGCATGTACTGCGTAGCACAGAAACTGGAACAATATGCTGTTACTCGGCTTAAGAACATATCTTTGAAAAACCTCCTACTAACCAGGCTGTTTGATAAACTCGTTTGATTTGGTATTTGGTAGCATTTTTCGATATAGCTGTAATTTTACATCTATATCGACGGAAGCTATAGTCAAAGGGAGATATCCTGTTCGCCAAGATCTGGCTCTGGTCGAACATGGAGACGGTCAGCTTACTTCGTATCTTATCGATGGTCCCGCAATACGTATTTTAAACACCCTAAGCGTTCTGAAATTGCCGATACAATTGAAACCATAACGTGACGACACGGAACCATCAAAAGGGCGGTAGGGAAACCAGAGACTGCCGACGGGCCAGGGACCTGGCCTTAAAAACCTAGTCCTTTTAAAATCGAAGTTTGGTCGCCGTTGTTTCCCTGCACCTGGTTTCACCATATCTACTGGAATCTGCATTTGTGTATCATGGCGTTTTTGAGTTCGGTGAATGTCACGGATTACTTTTGCAAAACCGTCAAATGAATTTAAAATTTTATTTATTTTAGCTTCCAGTCGATCCATTGGGTCATTTTCTTCTTTGTGCTCATAAGTTTCTGAAATAATTATTCAACAGTTCAATCTACATTATTATACAAAAATTCTCAATGTTTATCCGTTGTTTCAATGAGTGGTATTGGAAGTCGATACAATACTGGTTGTTGGCACTTTTATGTGAACTAGGTAAAACAGCCCGGTTACACGGCCCAGTTACAGGACCCAGTTACAGGACCCGGTCACAGGGCCCGTTTACATGGCCCGGTTACAGTGCCCGTTTGGAGGGCCCGTTTACAGAAGCCATTTACAGGGCCCGTTTGCAGGACCCGGTAACACGGCCCATTTACAGGGCCCGTTTACATGGCCCGGTTACAGTGCCCGTTTGGAGGGCCCGTTTACAGAAGCCATTTACAGGGCCCGTTTGCAGGACCCGGTAACACGGCCCATTTACAGGGCCCGTTGACAGGCCCCGGTTACAGGGCCCGATAACACGACCAATTTGCAAGTCCCGGTTACAGAGCCCGTTGACAGGACCCGTTTACAGGGCCCGGTAACATGGCCCGTTTACATGGCCCGGTAATACGTCCAATTTACAGGTCCCGGCTTCAGGGCAAAACCTTATGGATGTAGTTTTATTGTTGATTTTATTCTACGTCGGTGATTTTCATCACGTGAAGCACAACCTTTCAGAAGAGTAAATGCAATGTTCGATTCGAAATTGTACCCAAAATCACTAAAACGTTTCATTTCCTTCCTATTACAAACTTTGAATGAAACTGTGTAGCAGATTTTCGCTTTGCTTTGTTTTATTTTCCAGCAAAGTAACCATCGATTACCAAAAAAAAAAGGTTTCCCCTACATCATGCATCAATAGTATCCTTAGCGACAGCACAGCATTAAGGAGAAATTCCGACGCTTAGGGGAAATTTCGACGCGGCAGGGGAAATTTCAACGCGTAGAAATTGTCTGCATCTCACTTTCGCCCTCCCTTCACTCGCTTTCCATGCTATTGCTATCTAATGCCAACGTCACCTCTAACTGTAATTTAACCGTCACCCGTTCAACCGCCTGCCCGGGTAGTTTTTGGAGTTTTGTTTTGTTCCAACTTTTGATTGGATTGACGTATCGGCATGAAATTTTTGGAATGCCTTGAAAAACTCATTTTCTATCGTTTTGCTTAAGAAAAAAAAATTTTCAAGGAATTTAAATAATTTTCATTTGCGTTTTTCGGTTGATACCCCTCAAACGTTCAACCGGACTTCCCGGGTAGTCCATACATTTTGTATGGGAGATTCCGTTTTCCTGTGCTTAAGACTTAATAACTTTTTATCTAGACGTCGAATCGATTTGAAATTTTCAATGAAGATACTTGAGAGTGTTTCCAAAAATATTGTTTTATTTTTATAATTTTAAAAATTCATTAATTATGTGAATTTGAGGTTCCAAAAAATTTCACCATTCACATTTATAACCATTTTTCTGTGTAGTTCATATATTTGACATAGAAGTTTGCTTTTTCTGTATTTTGATACTGATATATTTTCTCGTAGATACTTAACTACTTGAAGTTTTTTTGGAAAATTGCCTAAAATATTGTAAAAATTAATAAACTCTCAGACGCTTCATGCTATCTTCATGCTTCAACTGGGAACAGAGTTTTGTCCGTTATTAAATTCTTTTTTCATCAGAAATACTGTTTCTAGTAATTCTTCTATAAGTCTGTTCGGTTTTATCTATTCTAAGGGTTGATAACTCCCAGAACGCTCACTTTTACTAAGCTTTTGTTGTACTTTGAATCACACACTTAGTCGATTGATCTGCGTTTCTTAAGGTATTGTTGCTCGGTTTCCAATTGTGCTTGAAAAGTATTATATCCCAATTAAATCAACCCAGTAGAATACTTGTGTTTCAATAAAATTTAAAGATGAACTTCCACTAACCTTTCGCTATTGTACCATCCGTATATACTCCTGGACAGCTTTTGTTGACCACGGTTGTAGGTTTAGGACCAACCGGTAGTTTCAGCGAAGCTGAAAAAGACGACCATTGAATGCAAAAATTAATATAATTACTTGCACACATTCTAGTTAAATATTTCTTTTAATGTTGCCAGTTACCACTTGCTGCTGAATGACCCGTGAAATTCAGTAGACGCAATTAGCTTTGCTTGATCACGAATGCAGTTTTTGGTGCAACTGGTGGTCTCTTCGGCGTTGATGTTGAGGAACCTTAAATTAAAATTTTCAAAATCACTTGCACACATTCTTCTTGAATGTTGTATTTATCGCTTCGAATAACTTCTTGGTTTTGAAAAATCCGAAACTGTTAGTCCTTGCGTCAGAAATTGCTAAACGTTTACTTCAGATAAAACTCGTTTGTGGGGCATTTGAGAGATGACACAGTTGCAAACAAAAAACACAGTTTTGATGTAGCCCATCAGCGAAGTCACAATGCAGCCTGCAGTAATGGGTTCTTTTTCTGCTCCGGTGAGTACGAAACACTTTCATGTAAATAAAAATTATAGAAATCAATAACATATGCCACTTTCCAGTAGCAACACACACATTTGTAAATCACAGCACATCTGATTATAGCCGACGGTAACATACGATGGAAAAAAGTGCGTAGTTGCAGCTGTTAATTCTTTTTTTTTTTCATTTTTCATATAGTGCAGCCAGAGACGATCAAAAGTTTTGACGGCAGACAGTTCGAATAAGCGCTGGTGCTCGGGTGAGTTGTGACTTTTAGTGCAAATTACACAAAGAGGTCACAAACACCTCAAATAGCAGGGTTTTTTCTTCTTGGGTAGTTTATCACGTACTTGGCGTCTCCAACCAGTAGTATGCATTAAAATGGTATGTGCAAGTAGTGTTTGCAATTCTCATTCGATGAAAAGTATTTCAATGATTGAATCACCAAATTTTGAAACACGGTAGGGGTTGTACTTCCAGTGAAACCGGATAGGCTTTCTTTGAATAGAGTGGAATAAAATTTGTCTTGGTTTGCTTTGATTGCTGCAAATTGTCCTTCAGGAAAAAACAGTATGATTGTTCTTTAAAATCATATCTTTCAAGTGTCATAATCTTAACAACCAAAATTGATATACCAATACATCTCAAGGAAGCGTTGCCATGTTTATGAACACAAGTTTATGAGGTCCGAGTATATTTATGTCCGTCAGGCATCGAAGAAAATTCTTTCGTAATGCAGCAATACAAAAAAAAATATAAAAAAAAACTGCGCTCGCAGAGAAGATTTTATATTTGTTGGTGAATCGAAACTAGAAGTTAAGCAACAACAGTTGCTAGTTAATTTCAGCATTTTTTAAATATTGGCGTGGATTTATAAAAAAACAAAGTGAAGATACCTTGCGGCACCTATCATCTTTGTTTTGTGATTCAGTTTGCGTCATATTATTATGCAAGAGTGACATTGACGATTACTGTGTAAAACGCATTAACACTCAAAAGTTTCATGGTTCCACACATCGCATCAGACAGTTATTTTATAGATTCGTCACTAAAGCCTAAGTGCTTGTCGTTCAATGGTCACGCTTAAGCTTATGAACAATTTTAAGAATTTAACAGACACACTATATAGTTATGTGAAACACAAGAGGACTTAGCGTCACGCGCGAAGTAGCGGCCACAACGCCACGCGCGAGCCAGCGGTCACACGCGCGAGCCAGCGGTCACACGCGCGAGCAACCGGACACCAGCATGGAATCGTGGGAACGGACGCCTCCAGACACCAGCAGCCAGACGCTTCGTCAGCGCAATCGGCGCAGCCAACGTAGCCGTACTATTTTCAATAAAGCAGTCTTCAGTCTTTAGTTGTCCAAGCTCGGACGAACACCGGAAAATAAATAGTTTATTTTTTTAAATATGCGAAAAGGAAGTTATCCTATAACTGGCGCAGCCGTACGGGCCATTTCGCTGTGGAATCATCCGGTTAAACACCATCTCCCGACACGCGGACGATTAGTGGCGGTTCCCGACGTTTGAATATCAATTCACAGAAGTGGACTCGGATTTATTCTCCAAATTACCAACCACCTACTACTAGACCTGCAACTATAAATTACTCCTAGGACGAAGCTGGACATCAACTGGACTCCCTGAAAACCCAACACGTGGAATTCAGGTATCAATCGAATTTTCGATTAAACACGAAAGGTGAGCTAGTAAGTTTTAAGTGTAGTGAGTAAAAAATACCGAAACACTATCACAAAACGCTTAAACATACAAGTGCATAACTAGTGAAAAAGAAGAAAAATACGTATTGTCCAACCCGTGACAATCGTGTGGTAAAAAGTTGCTTATGCCAAAATTTTCCCCTTTTTCAAAAGTGAAAGCACGCACCTTTACTACTATGGAGGAACACAATTACCAAGCGGTATGTGACTTCATCCGACAATTGGAAGCACGCATTAGTGCTCTTCAAACGGAAAACAACGCGTTGAAGTTGCAGAGCCAAAGCCAATCGGCTAGCTCGCTCTTTCGCATTCCCGATCCAATTAGGATCATACCTTTATTTGATGGTAACAAAAAACAGTTGACAGCATGGTAAACTACTGAGCCTTTTTACGAACAATACAACCCCACCTGAATTGCTTGCTATTTACGAGCAAACAATAATCAACAAAATCGAAGGCAGGGCACGTGACACAATTTGTGTGAACGGGAATCCCTCAACCTTTGCGGAGGCGGCTGAAATTTTACAGTCAGTGTATTGCGATAGGAACACCTTTGCCACTTACCAAACGCAACTCTGGTCTATGAAGATGAACGAGTCGCTGAACATTCATTATAAAAAAGTAAAGGAAATTATGATAAGCATGAAGTCGGTCGCAAGAGAGAACGACTTATATGCCAAAAATTGGCAGGCTATAAATCACTTCCTTGAACAGGAATGCTTAGCCGCATTCATTAATGGACTGAGCAGGCCCAACTTTGGTTATGCACAAACCGCACAACCAAACGACTTGGAATCAGCATATGCATTTTTGTGCAGATTCCAAAACGCCGAAAAAAGAAAAGTCCAAACTCAGGCCGTATTTGAACAAAACCAATCCGGAAAAGCATTCAATAACAAAAAGGACAAAACTTTGGAGAAAAAATTTTACTCATACTTTGAGAAACCGCAATCTGATTGACAAAAGCCAACCCCCATGGATATTGACTCTACCCTCAGGGTAAGCAATAGAAACAAAATTTTCGCACACACAGCCAATAACTATGAAGACTCAGATTCAGCTGAGGAAATCGGACAAGAAACCCCAGAACAGGAGGAAGTAAATTTTCAAATCTTAAGTCAGAAAAACTTTCCGACTTAGCGACAAATGGCTTACCCTATCTTTGCCAAACAATAGAAGGAAAAACAGCAAAAATCCTTATTGACAGTGGTTCAAACAAAAATTTCATATCTCCAGAACTTGTACCATCGACCTTAAGAAAAGAGTGCCCAATAACCACAGTTACAAACAGCAAAGGAAAACAACGAATGTTACTTCTCTGACATATTTGATAAAAAGAATGTGAAATTTTACGTTTTTAAGTTTCATAAGTTCTTCGATGGAATCCTCGGATACGAAACTCTATCAAGTTTGCAATGTCACATTGACACACATGAACACAAACTAAGCTTTCCAAACAATACAGTACCATTATCCATAAAACGTTTCGGATTTCAAGATGTAACTCTGAACGCTCATACCGTACAAAAAGTCAAAATTCCGGTAACTCTTAAAAACGGTGACGTCTTCCTGGAAAAAAAGATAAAAATCCTAGACTCTGAAATTTCACCTTGTTTTTATAAATCTAAAAACGGATTTATTACAGCACTTGTAACCAATTTTGTCAATGAAGTCAATTTAATTTAAATAAAATTTGTCAACTTCTTAGCACGGCTTCATGCCTAAGCGCTCCGTTACCACTAATCTTGCTGGCTTTGTGACTAATGCTCTGCGAGCGATGGAGTCTGGACACCAAGTAGACGCGGTTTATACGGATTTCAAAGCCGCTTTCGACTGTTTGAATCACGATCTACTGTTTGCGAAGCTTGAACGACTGGGCATTGCTTCTGACTTTATTTTTTGGCTTCGTTCCTACCTATGTGGTCGTTCTTATAAGGTTAAACTTAATGGCACTCTGTCGCATCCCTTCACAAGTCTTTCTGGAGTTCCTCAAGGTAGTAATTTAGGTCCGTTGTTATTTGTTTTATTCGTCAATAACGTGTGTACAGTCCTTCATAGTGTTTCTGTGCTGCTCTTCGCTGACGACCTCAAACTCTATAATGAAGTATCTGATCTGAGGAATGGCTCTCGACTACAGGATACTCTCAACAATTTATGTCTTTGGTGTGATTGAAATCAATTAAATTTATGTGTCGAGAAGTGCTGCATTGTGTCGTTATTAGAGTGGGCAACCCCTGCATCGTGGAGTGTCACTTTGACACTTGAATGTTCACTTGAAATGACACTTGAAGTTAGTCTAGAGTTGTCTGTCAGTCGGTTTGGACATCAGTCCGTTTTTGAGAATAAAGGTGTTAACACCGTACGAGAGTGTTCTGCGTTCTTCCTTGAGGCTAGAAAGAAATAACCTTCAATAGGTTTTGGGCCCAGACTCGCTCGGTGCTGTGCGAAACAACTAAGTGCTTGCTAGTTGGCAGTGAAAACCGATTCTTTTGTGTACTCGCTCGGTGCTGTGCGAAACAACTAAGTGCTTGCTAGTTGGCAGTGAAAACCGATTCCTTTGTGTAAATTGCCATTATGGCAACGGAAAAGAAAGGAAATATAAACGCCACCACAAGTGGTCGGCTCGGTGCGGAACCCATGGATTTCTACAAAATGTTTTCGTTCGATGGAACGAATTACTCTTCCTGGAAGTTCAGAATGAAGTGCATGCTAGAGGAGCATGACTTAGTCGAATACCTATCCACCGAACCGGGAGATTCCGCGCAGAAAAAACAGGACAAACGGTGCAAATCATTACTAATTGCAAGAATTAGTGACATCCATTTAGAATATGTGCAGGAATGTGAAACATCAAAACAGATATGGGACACGCTGCAGAAGGTGTTCGAACGGAAAAGTTTGTCGAGTAGAATGCACGTAAAAAGAAAAATACTCCTGCTGAAGCAAGGAAATTCCAACTTAACGAATCATTTCCTGGCGTACGGTAAATTAGTACGCGAATACAACGCAACGGGAGGTACCATGGAGAGCGAAGACGCAATATGTCATTTATTGCTTACCCTCGGGCCAGAGTATTCCACTATAGTAACAATTCTAGAATCAATGCCGGTAGGCCAACTTACCATGGATTTGGTAAAGGCAAGATTGCTAGATGAGGAAACGAAAAGAAGCATCGAAATCCCTAGGAATGATGAACAATCAGAGCCTGCTGCATTCTCCAGCCTACACAAGGTACAACGTGATTGGCAGAAACAAGCGAAGCAGTTAAAATGCTATGGATGCAATAAAATCGGCCACAAAGTGGGTAACTGCCCACAAAAGCACCAACCCAAAAGAGGGAAACCGAAACATCGGAACACAAATTTCGATGAAAAACAAGGTGGTGCTAGTTTTTGTTTCATTGGCGATGATGTGACTCCCAGAACACCACAAAAGTTTACACGACAAGAGGTATCGTGGATAGTTGACTCTGGTGCTTCGGAACACATAACTAATAACAAAGACCTTTTGGACAAACTAGTCCCGATGCAAAACCCCATGACAATATCTGTAGCCAAGGAAGGAGAAATAATTGTTGCTGAACAAAGTGGTGAAGTCCAGCTGGTTTCCATGGTACACGAAAGACCGTTTTCCATTGAACTCAAGAACGTATTATACATACCGGACGCACGAGTGAACCTGCTGTCTGTGAGAAAGATGGAGTCAGCGGGATTCACCGTTATTTTTAAGGGAGGTAGAGTTCTCGTAAAGCGAGATGGTAAAACGATTATATGCGGAAGTCGACGGGGAAAGCTGTACGAGGTGACATTCTTTAAAAACGAAAGTGCTGCCGATTCGTGTCAATATTCATGCGGAAAAATACCAAAAAGCTTAGAATTATGGCATCGTCGTCTTGGACACCGCGACCCAACAGCCATAACTCAAATAGTGCGTGAAAATCTTGGCTACGGGCTAAAGATTCGAAACTATAGTGGGAATTCTTTGTATGGGCCATGCTGCCAAGGAAAAATGAGTAGAGACCCTTTTCCGAAAGTTTCAAAAAGTAAATCCGATAAAGTGGGGGATCTTGTGCATAGTGACTTAGGAGGACCGATGGAAGTTTCAACACCAAGAGGAAATCGGTACTACATGATTTTAGTCGATGACTTCAGCCGTTACTCGGTTATATATTTGCTGAAACATAAAGCTGAAGCACAAGAAAAGATTCGAGAATACTGTGAACTCGTGAAAAATCAGTTCGGACAGTACCCCAAGTGTATAAGATCGGATGGTGGCGGCGAGTATTGTAGTGGGGAAGTGGAACAATTCTTAAAAAAACACGGTATCATGCAACAAATGTCAGCTCCCTATTCGCCACAGCAAAACGGAGTGGCTGAACGAAAAAACCGTTATCTCAAAAAAAAGATGCGTTGCATGCTAGCTGACTCTGGTTTGGAGAAAAAGTTTTGGGGCGAAGCAATTAATACGGCGAATTACCTACAAAACCGCTGCCCGTCATCGGCGGTCGACCTCACACCGTACGAGAAATGGACGGGTAAGAAACCAACATACTCCCACCTCAAAATTTTCGGAAGTCAGGCATACGTGCATGTGCCACAAGAGAAGCGTCGGGCGTTGGATATGAAATCCGAGAAGTTAGTGTTCGTCGGCTACGAGGAAGGGCGAAAAGCTTATCGGTTCGTGGATCTGAAAACATGCCGTATAAAAATTAGTAGCACTGCAAAATTTCTGGAATCCTGCCATGAAAACGAAGCCAAAATTTCTACCCCGAGCGCAGAACCTTCAGCGACAGGAGGAGTACTCAACGTTCCATGGTATTCAACGAACGAAAACGTGGAAGAAAATAGTGAATATGAAACCGCTCCTAGCTTGAGTTCCGATCTGGGAATTGAAGCGGTTGCTGATAATGAAACGTCGAAGCGACAGCGTAAGCCTCCTGAGTGGCATAAAGATTACGTAATGGAATATGCTGGTTTTGCGTTAAATGCCACGAGTTATGTAGAAAATCTTCCAACCTCACTGGGTGAAGCTCGTAAGCGTGAAGATTGGCAAAAATGGAAAATCGCAATTGATGAGGAAATGAATGCGTTAAATCGAAACCAAACATGGGAATTAACCAAGCTCCCGGAAGGACGTGTTCCCATTTCGTGTAAGTGGGTGTTCGCAGTGAAGCGTGGCATGGACGGTCAGCCTTGCCGTTATAAAGCCCGCTTGGTGGCTAGAGGATTTAGTCAGCGCTATGGTATTGACTATAACGAGACTTATTCTCCAGTTGCTAGATTGGACACTCTCAGAACGGTCTTGCATACGCGAATGAAAAGAAAATGATCGTGCATCAAATGGATGTGCGAACCGCATTTTTGAATGGCACGATAACGGAGGAGATTTTCATGACGCAGCCTGAAGGATTCCAGAGCGATGGAAATCTTGTGTGCCGTTTGCGAAAGTCTCTGTATGGCCTGAAGCAGGCGTCAAAGGCATGGAACGATCGGTTTGATAGCTTCATTCATGATCGTCTGGGTTTTCAGCGAAGCCTAACTGATCAGTGCCTGTATACACGATCAACAAAGAATGATAAAGCTATTATCGTGCTGTACGTAGATGATCTTGTCATCGTAGGATCGACGTTAGAGGCTGTAGCGCGTGTGAAAGAATGCCTTTCGAACGAATTTGAGATGAAAGACATAGGCGAAATTAAGTGTTTCCTCGGAATGAATATCAGCTACGACATGGAACAAGGCGTGATGCAGATTCATCAGCGAAATTATCTCCAGGATGTTTTGCGACGATTCAAAATGGAGACATGCAAACCTTGTTCGACTCCAATCGAGAATCGGCTGAAGCTGTTAAGAGGCACAGAAGAAAACCGTACGGTGCAACCATATCGCGAATTGGTGGGTTGTTTGATGTACGCAGCTCAAACAACAAGACCTGATGTGGCAGCAGCAGTGAACGTTTTCAGCCAGTATCAGAGCTGTCCAACGGATGAGCATTGGACACATCTGAAGAGAATCCTTCGCTACATACAAGGTTCTCTAGATGTGGGCCTTGTTTACCGCAGAGGTAAAGGAAGAGCGCTGGAAGTGTACTCGGATGCGGATTGGGCTGGTGACCCCAACGATAGACGGTCGGTAAGCGGAAGCGTTTTCAAAACGTTTGGATCGACTGTGGCATGGATCACCCGGAAGCAACAAAGTGTGGCGCTATCTTCGACGGAGGCAGAACTGGCGGCTTTGTGCGTTGCAGTTTGCCATGGTATTTGGATGTCGCGATTACTTCGTGACCTTGGATGCAAGGTGGATTATCCAGTGACGTACTTCGAGGACAATCAGTCGACAATTAGAATCGTGGAAGACTCCAAGAGTCTTGGAAGGCTAAAACATGTCGACGTCAAACTATTCCTTCTGAAGGACTTGGTTAGAGATAAAAGGATTGTTCTCGAATACATCCCTACAGCAGAGCAACAGGCGGACATGTTGACGAAAGGGTTGCCGACTTCTGAGTTTCGACGAAACTGTTTAGCCATAGGTTTGGCAAAGTGCAGTGGTTGAGTGGGGGTATTAGAGTGGGCAACCCCTGCATCGTGGAGTGTCACTTTGACACTTGAATGTTCACTTGAAATGACACTTGAAGTTAGTCTAGAGTTGTCTGTCAGTCGGTTTGGACATCAGTCCGTCTTTAAGAATAAAGGTGTTAACACCGTACGAGAGTGTTCTGCGTTCTTCCTTGAGGCTAGAAAGAAATAACCTTCAATAGTCGTTTCATAGAACAAAAAAGCCTATCATATACAGCTATCAGTTAAATAATCAAATATTACAAAGAAGAAATACGATTCGGGACTTGGGCGTTATTCTAGACTGTTAGCTTACCTTTCACGACCACCATAATGAAATGATAGCAAAAGCAAATAAGACGCTAGGATTCGTCCTTAGAAACACGAAAAAAATTAACGACCCAATGTGTCTCAGAACGTTGTATGTTAGTTTAGTGCGCCCTATTGTGGAATTTAATAGTGTAATATGGTTTCCACATTTCAACTATTGGCACGATAGGATTGAAAACATCCAAAAAAGGTTTACGAGATTGGCGACACGATCACTCCCCTGGCGTAACTCGAATTCTTTTCCCTCTTACCACTCGCGTTGCCTTCTCTTAGGACTACAAACTCTTAAAAAACGACGACTGATAGCGCAGGCAGTGTTTGTAGGTAAGCTGATTCAGGGCGAGACTGATGCCCCAAACCTACTAGAACTAGTTAACTTTAACGCACCTTGTAGACGGCTTCGGAATTCTGACTTTCTAAGATTATCCTCTAATAGTACGCGTTATGGCCAGTTCGCTCCAACGACCGCTATGAGCAATACTTTTAATAGAGCTTACTATGCCTTCAATTTCTGTGATAACGCTAATACCTTTAAGTTGCGCCTAACAATGGACCCGAATTTTTTATAAGCTTTTCACATGCGTTAACTGCCCTAGTTTTAGTTTTAGTTTTAGTTTTAGATACTCATTGGGACACTGTTCGGTCCGTTGAGTTTTCCATTACAAATAAACAAATAAACAAATCAGCTAGATCGTTTCGTTCCGGTTTCTCTCAAACTTAAAATTTAGAGAAATACGTTACTTGCAAGAGGTAGCTTGTCTTGAAGAGATGTTTCACTTGCAAGGCCATTTGTAAAAATCCCAAGATCAGGTGTGAGGTTACATGGGTGCATGTGGAATCGAAAACTGTCTTCATTCTGTGGTCGATAGCAAAAACTAAACCAAACAAACTTGTTGTAAACTTGTTTGCTTTGTTTCATGTCACTCATTTCTTTAATTAATACAGGACATCGCTCACTCTATACATGACTAAGGGTACTAATGTAAAGGGTGTCCCAGAAAGTATAAGCACGATTTCTAAATTACGTTTCTGGATGACGCCAAACAGTTGATTCTTCGGGTGTTTGATTGTTTACATTCAAACCTACTAGATAGTGCATCCAAACTATTTTTTCAACCGTTTCTGTTAAAATGCGAGGCATTTCCGTCAAAACGCGCAAAAACGTTCTGCACAAATAGTGTTCGACTCCTTACATTTCGCTAAGGAAATTGGCGAAATCGGTAGGTTTGAGTATCGGAGCCGTACGAACCGCCATCCAAAAGTTTCGGGAGGAGTCCAGCTTCGAGGATACGCTTAAAAGTGGTCAAAAACCTGGTTCTGTCGACCAACAGTTGAACCGGGAAAGAGCAAAGGCAATCAAGCAAAAATAGGAAAGTTCCATTCGCGATGTGGCTCAACAAATGGGTACGTTAAAAGATAACGTCCAATGAGACAAGGCAAGATTGAATTTCAAATCATACAAAAACCAAAAAAAATCGAGAGGGAGGGCAAATCAGGCCGCATGCGTTAAAAATCGGGCCCGGAAGCTGTACGACAAGCTGCTGTGCGGCAAATCCTCGTTCATCAGCTCGACGATGAGTCGACCAAGACCAGACCAAATGAGATATTTTGGGCGGTAACGAAGGCACACTTGAGAAAACATGTTAAAGCTACGGAAAACATCAACAGTTTTCAAAAAAAGTGTAAAACCGTCCAAAAGTGTCGAAAACCGTTCACGACAAGTATGTGCTGAGCCATATCGGAGACGACAGATCAAAAGTGCGGTCATTAGAATACGGATAAATTTTCAAAAATTTTATCTTTCGCAAATAGTCCAGAACAGAACCCAAACACAGTTTATGAAACATAAATTCAGTTTCTGGAACAGGTTTTATTTTTTACCTAATTTTGAAATCGTGCTTATACTTTCTGGGACACCCTTTATGCATAAACCCTTTGTTGACAAAGCCTGAGTATACTCGGACCAGCTTGACTTAACGGTGTCAACGCAAGACGAACATGTTCGTCATGACTCATGTGTTGCAACTGATCGCGTAGACTGCAGCATGTTTTTCTCAAACAGCTTTTGTCAGCAAAGTTTTAAGAGTAATAGATCAGCTTTCTTATTTGAGCATAGAAAGAGAGTAGATCATTTCAATACACCTTAAAAGAGCATTCTAATAGACCTTGATCGACGCTTTTCCTGTACTCTTTTTCCCCCTTATTTTGTTCGCTTTTCTGACCTATTTAGCCAGGTCAAGCAACTTTCCGGTCCAAAAAGAGGAACAGTTAATCCTTCTATCTTTATCAACCTTTCCAAAGATGCTTTTGACGCAGAACAATGAATTAGTCGTAAACGCTGATTGAAAGTTGGTAAGATTCTAGGAATTTAATGTTATCGGTGAACGGTACATCATTGGTTTTAATTTTTGTTTTTAATTAAGCACAATGAAGTAAAACTCGTTTTGTTTACATATATTTGTTAAAAAAAAAGTTTGCAACATACTGCGGTGATAAAACAGAACGATTTTAAAAAGCCCTCTAAAATATGTGATATTTGATAGTAACGTTACCTTCAGAATAACGAAACAAAATATCACACAGGGGAGTACATGAGGAACAGAAAGAGATTTCCACTGCTTTCATGGAGAAAAGCATATTATGTTCCATACACGTCTCAAACTTTCTGTTTTCAAAACTGATTTTCAAACCCTGCTGCAAATAAAACATAAGTTTTCGAATTGTTTCAAACGTCTTTCCCCTAAAAGTTATCGCGCAGTAGACGACAGCTCGGGGTTATGTTTTGGTCGTTTTGTGTGTCCGAAGTGGTATAGAAACTTGTTCTATGGTAACTGATCTACAGTTAAATTTTAGTTCTCAATCTTTCTTTTTTTTGTTGGGTTTGTGGCTTTGTTTAATTTATTAGGTGTTTTCATTTTTTTTTGTTAAGGCTGTTTCTGTCTCAAACAGACCGCAGCACGAATTTATTTCCTTTCTCATTACTTCTCAAGGTCGCTGGCCACACTGGTAAAATTGCGTATCCCGGCTTTACTGGCGGCTTCGTCAACGCCATTCTTCCATCTCAATTTAGGCCTACCACGTTTCCTCTGTCCTTGGGAACAGCCTAAAGTGACTAAGGGATGGGTCGTCCGGTGCCATTCACAGGACCCACCGTAGCCTGGCGCTAGTCTTTACATCCGCTCCTCCATTGACCTTCCTCACATACGGGGCAGAAAATCCTACTCAGCATCTTACTCTCGAACACGGCTAAAAGGGTTTCGTCAGATTTGGACAGAGTCCATGGTGAGTCTCGGAGGCGTATGTGAGCACTGGTACTATGTATGACCGGTATAGTCCCAGCTTCAACTGTCTTGAAAGGTATCGTGAGAGGAAGAGTTTTCGCAGACTGTTATATTACCGCACGAATTTCATGATCAATGTTGTTGTTGGTGCTGACCTTTAATCCACGATAGGTGAACGGGTTGTGGACGACTTCATAAGTGCGTTCACTTATTTCTACGTCACCCCCGCGTAGGCTTTCGGCATTTTCTATCAGGCCCACTGATGGTGCCACCATCATCTTGGTTTTACCCTCGTTTATCTGCAGTTCGAGGTTATTCGCCGCTTGCTCGATACTTTGGTGTGCTTCAATATTATGCCAGCGTATGCCATGATCTAGTTTGACTTATAGAAAATGGTCCCCGAAGTTTCCGCCTCTTCATCTCGGATGGCGCATGAATGAATATAGAATGTATTTCGCTTACCATGAATTCATGAAGTGCGCCCATCACAGGTAAAATCCCCGTGCCGTGTTTATTTTCAAAAATATCGTGAACCTATTTAGTTTTTTCAAACATTATGGTTTTACAAAAAACTTGCTTGATCTCCGGGTAAGCTGGTGTCTATGGTGACTAACGCAAAGGAGGTGTAGCGGGTGGATAAAGCTTTAATGTTTCCATGCAACATGAACTTTACCCGTATGCGCCATATCTTTTGTTTTTCATTGAAAATGCGTAACATACTCAAAACATTCACACACCCCATCACACATAGTTCTGATAACATTCTTTTTTGTTCGGCTAGCTACATCTTTTCGCTGCGTTTCCTCTCAACTTTAACAAATTAAAAGATGATTTTCGCACAATCCAAGATGCCTTGAAGAGATGTTTCATTTTAATTGTTGTTTGCAAAGATCGTCCAAAGGGTTAAAAAATGACAAAAAGTGATTGAAATCATATCTAGTAATCCTGCATTTTTTGAACCGATTGACAGACTTTTGCAAACAACATTTCAAATGAAAGGGCACTTCTATACAAACCACTTTGTTGATGTAACCATCTTTCTGTAACTTCAAGAAACCGAAAACCGTTGCGAAACCGCAACGAAAAGTTATTGCCTTTAGCATTGAGCAGAAAGCCAGGAGTGCCAATGTGTCGGCCGCGCGTGCAATCGCGATTGCACATGCTATCACAGATGCATTAATTGGCAACATATGGAAAATAAAATGAAACGAAACTAATGAGTATTAAGCTTGCTTTGAATACAGTGCGTTTATCGTACATGATGAATTATGTGTTACATTTTAGACCAATTTATTTGTTTTGTAGTCCAGCTTAAAACAACATATTTATTTTCAAACGAATACCAAGTTACAGTTCGGACTTTTATCCTCATACGGCTCCACTGTGTTTGCACGTTAGTGGAGTTTCTTACGATTCTGTTCGCACTCTTGTTCGGCTTGCGCGGTGTCTCGCTCGCGTACGCCCGTTCAGGTGGCGGAAAAAAAACAATGCAAAAGCGAAGGCAGTGCTCCATTTTTGCACCATAGCCACGTTGTTTGCTTGTACCCAAAGTGTGAAGCTCGGGTTGCGCGCCTCTGAGTTTGATTCTCTTGTGCTCTTGTTTGCATGACGCACTCCCCATCTCGGTTGTGCGAACGCGATGCCGTATTTTGTTCTTGCTTTCGCTCGTTATTTCTTGCTTTCGAATAGCCCAGGATATGTCACGCGTTACACTCCCCCTCCTGGTAGTGCGAGCGTGATGCGCTATCTTGCATCCTTCTTGCGGTAAACTATTTTATATTATACGATAATTATTATTCACTTCACTTTCATGCATCGGTAGCGGGATATGGAGCACGTTCGGTGTTGGTCGAGACGGAAATAAACATAGCACTTTTCCCAACCTCTGCTCCTTCAAGGGCTTTTGTCTTTTTTGTCTTTCGTCCGATCTTCGATTTGACAACCATGATAGATTAATTCAAGAATCAACAGAAAACGTTACTTCTAGCGTTACACATAGGCAATATGTTGACTTTATTTCTTGCAATGATGATTTGCTTCACTTTCATGCATCGGTAGAAGGATACGGAGCACTTTCGGTGTCGATCGAGAAGGAAAAAAACATAGCACTTTTCCCAACCTCTGCTCTTTCAAGGGATTTTGTCTTTTTTGTCTTTCGTCCGTTCTTCGATTTGACCACCATGAAAGATTTATTCCAGAATCAACAGAAAACGTTACTTCTAGCGTTACATATAAGCAATATGATGACTTTATTCCTTGCAATGATGATTTGCTTCACTTTCATGCATCGGTAGGAGGATACGGAGCACTTTCGGTGTCGGTCGAGAAGGAAATAAACATAGCACTTTTCCCAACCTCTGCTCCGTTAAGGGCTTTTGTCTTTTTTGTCTTTCGTCCGATCTTCGATTTGACCACCATGATAGATTTATTCCTAAATCAACAGAAAACGTTACTTCTAGCGTTACACATAAGCAATATGATGACTTTATTTCTTGCAATGATGATTTGCTTCACTTTCATGCATCGGTAGGAGGATACGAAGCACTTTCGGTGTCGGTCGAGAAGGAAATAAACATAGCACTTTTCCCAACCTCTGCTCTTTCAAGGGCTTTTGTCTTTTTTGTCGTTCGTCCGTTCTTCGATTTGACCACCATGATAGGTTTATTCCTAACTCAACAGAAAACGTTACTTCTAGCGTTACACATAAGCAATATGATGACTTTATTTCTTGCAATGATGATTTGCTTCACTTTCATGCATCGGTAAGAGGATACGAAGCACTTTCGGTGTCGGTCGAGAAGGAAATAAACATAGCACTTTTCCCAACCTCTGCTCCTTTAAGGGCTTTTGTCTTTTTTGTCGTTCGTCCGATCTTCGATTTGACCACCATGACAGATTTATTCCAGAATCAACAGGAAACGTTACTTCTAGCGTTACACATAAGCAATTTGATGACTTTATTTCTTGCAATGATTATTTGCTTCACTTTCATGCATCGGTAGGAGGATACGAAGCACTTTCGGTGTGGGTCGAGAAGGAAATAAACATAGCACTTTTGCCAACCTCTGCTCCATTAAGGGCTTTTGTCTTTTTTGTCTTTCGTCCGATCTTCGATTTGACCACCATGATAGATTTATTCCTAAATCAACAGAAAACGTTACTTCTAGCGTTACACATAAGCAATATGATGACTTTATTTCTTGCAATGATGATTTGCTTCACTTTCATGCATCGGTAGGAGGATACGAAGTACTTTCGGTGTCGGTCGAGAAGGAAATAAACATAGCACTTTTCCAAACCTCTGCTCCTTTAAGGGCTTTTGTCTTTTTTGTCTTTCGTCCGATCTTCGATTTGACCACCATGACAGATTTATTCCTAACTCAACAGAAAACGTTACTTCTAGCGTTACACATAAGCAATATGATGACTTTATTTCTTGCAATGATGATTTGCTTCACTTTCATGCATCGGTAAGAGGATACGAAGCACTTTCGGTGTCGGTCGAGAAGGAAATAAACATAGCACTTTTCCAAACCTCTGCTCCTTTAAGGGCTTTTGTCTTTTTTGTCGTTCGTCCGATCTTCGATTTGACCACCATGACAGATTTATTCCAGAATCAACAGGAAACGTTACTTCTAGCGTTACACATAAGCAATATGATGACTTTATTTCTTGCAATGATGATTTGCTTCACTTTCATGCATCGGTAGGAGGATACGAAGCACTTTTGGTGTGGGTCGAGAAGGAAATAAACATAGCACTTTTGCCAACCTCTGCTCCATTAAGGGCTTTTGTCTTTTTTGTCTTTCGTCCGATCTTCGATTTGACCACCATGACAGATTTATTCCTAACTCAACAGAAAACGTTACTTCTAGCGTTACACATAAGCAATATGATGACTTTATTTCTTGCAATGATGATTTGCTTCACTTTCATGCATCGGTAAGAGGATACGAAGTACTTTCGGTGTCGGTCGAGAAGGAAATAAACATAGCACTTTTCCAAACCTCTGCTCCTTTAAGGGCTTTTGTCTTTTTTGTCTTTCGTCCGATCTTCGATTTGACCACCATGACAGATTTATTCCTAACTCAACAGAAAACGTTACTTCTAGCGTTACACATAAGCAATATGATGACTTTATTTCTTGCAATGATGATTTGCTTCACTTTCATGCATCGGTAAGAGGATACGAAGCACTTTCGGTGTCGGTCGAGAAGGAAATAAACATAGCACTTTTCCAAACCTCTGCTCCTTTAAGGGCTTTTGTCTTTTTTGTCGTTCGTCCGATCTTCGATTTGACCACCATGACAGATTTATTCCAGAATCAACAGGAAACGTTACTTCTAGCGTTACACATAAGCAATATGATGACTTTATTTCTTGCAATGATGATTTGCTTCACTTTCATGCATCGGTAGGAGGATACGAAGCACTTTTGGTGTGGGTCGAGAAGGAAATAAACATAGCACTTTTGCCAACCTCTGCTCCATTAAGGGCTTTTGTCTTTTTTGTCTTTCGTCCGATCTTCGATTTGACCACCATGACAGATTTATTCCTAACTCAACAGAAAACGTTACTTCTAGCGTTACACATAAGCAATATGATGACTTTATTTCTTGCAATGATGATTTGCTTCACTTTCATGCATCGGTAAGAGGATACGAAGCACTTTCGGTGTCGGTCGAGAAGGAAATAAACATAGCACTTTTGCCAACCTCTGCTCTTTTAAGGGCTTTTGTCTTTTTTGTCTTTCGTCCGATCTTCGATTTGACCACCATGATAGATTTATTCCTAAATCAACAGAAAACGTTTTTTCTAGCGTTACACATAAGCAATATGATGACTTTATTTCTTGCAATGATGATTTGCTTCACTTTCATGCATCGGTAGGAGGATACGGAGCACTTTCGGTGTGGGTCGAGAAGGAAATAAACATAGCACTTTTCCAAACCTCTGCTCCTTTAAGGGCTTTTGTCTTTTTTGTCTTTCGTCCGATCTTCGATTTGACCACCATGACAGATTTATTCCTAACTCAACAGAAAACGTTACTTCTAGCGTTACACATAAGCAATATGATGACTTTATTTCTTGCAATGATGATTTGCTTCACTTTCATGCATCGGTAAGAGGATACGAAGCACTTTTGGTGTGGGTCGAGAAGGAAATAAACATAGCACTTTTGCCAACCTCTGCTCCATTAAGGGCTTTTGTCTTTTTTGTCTTTCGTCCGATCTTCGATTTGACCACCATGACAGATTTATTCCTAACTCAACAGAAAACGTTACTTCTAGCGTTACACATAAGCAATATGATGACTTTATTTCTTGCAATGATGATTTGCTTCACTTTCATGCATCGGTAAGAGGATACGAAGCACTTTCGGTGTCGGTCGAGAAGGAAATAAACATAGCACTTTTCCCAACCTCTGCTCCTTTAAGGGCTTTTGTCTTTTTTGTCGTTCGTCCGATCTTCGATTTGACCACCATGACAGATTTATTCCCAACTCAACAGAAAACGTTACTTCTAGCGTTACACATAAGCAATATGATGACTTTATTTCTTGCAATGATGATTTGCTTCACTTTCATGCATCGGTAGGAGGATACGAAGCACTTTTGGTGTGGGTCGAGAAGGAAATAAACATAGCACTTTTGCCAACCTCTGCTCCATTAAGGGCTTTTGTCTTTTTTGTCTTTCGTCCGATCTTCGATTTGACCACCATGACAGATTTATTCCTAACTCAACAGAAAACGTTACTTCTAGCGTTACACATAAGCAATATGATGACTTTATTTCTTGCAATGATGATTTGCTTCACTTTCATGCATCGGTAAGAGGATATGAAGCACTTTCGGTGTCGGTCGAGAAGGAAATAAACATAGCACTTTTGCCAACCTCTGCTCTTTTAAGAGCTTTTGTCTTTTTTGTCTTTCGTCCGATCTTCGATTTGACCACCATGATAGATTTATTCCAAAATCAACAGAAAACGTTACTTCTAGCGTTACACATAAGCAATATGATGACTTTATTTCTTGCAATGATGATTTGCTTCACTTTCATGCATCGGAAGGAGGATACGGAGCACTTTCGGTGTCGGTCGAGAAGGAAATAAACATAGCACTTTTGCCAACCTCTGCTCTTTTAAGAGCTTTTGTCTTTTTTGTCTTTCGTCCGATCTTCGATTTGACCACCATGACAGATTTATTCCTAACTCAACAGAAAACGTTACTTCTAGCGTTACACATAAGCAATATGATGACTTTATTTCTTGCAATGATGATTTGCTTCACTTTCATGCATCGGTAAGAGGATACGAAGCACTTTCGGTGTCGGTCGAGAAGGAAATAAACATAGCACTTTTCCCAACCTCTGCTCCTTTAAGGGCTTTTGTCTTTTTTGTCGTTCGTCCGATCTTCGATTTGACCACCATGACAGATTTATTCCAGAATCAACAGGAAACGTTACTTCTAGCGTTACACATAAGCAATATGATGACTTTATTTCTTGCAATGATGATTTGCTTCACTTTCATGCATCGGTAGGAGGATACGGAGCACTTTCGGTGTGGGTCGAGAAGGAAATAAACATAGCACTTTTCCAAACCTCTGCTCCTTTAAGGGCTTTTGTCTTTTTTGTCTTTCGTCCGATCTTCGATTTGACCACCATGACAGATTTATTCCTAACTCAACAGAAAACGTTACTTCTAGCGTTACACATAAGCAATATGATGACTTTATTTCTTGCAATGATGATTTGCTTCACTTTCATGCATCGGTAGGAGGATACGAAGCACTTTTGGTGTGGGTCGAGAAGGAAATAAACATAGCACTTTTGCCAACCTCTGCTCCATTAAGGGCTTTTGTCTTTTTTGTCTTTCGTCCGATCTTCGATTTGACCACCATGATAGATTTATTCCTAAATCAACAGAAAACGTTACTTCTAGCGTTACACATAAGCAATATGATGACTTTATTTCTTGCAATGATGATTTGCTTCACTTTCATGCATCGGAAGGAGGATACGGAGCACTTTCGGTGTCGGTCGAGAAGGAAATAAACATAGCACTTTTGCCAACCTCTGCTCTTTTAAGGGCTTTTGTCTTTTTTGTCTTTCGTCCGATCTTCGATTTGACCACCATGACAGATTTATTCCAGAATCAACAGGAAACGTTACTTCTAGCGTTACACATAAGCAATATGATGACTTTATTTCTTGCAATGATGATTTGCTTCACTTTCATGCATCGGTAAGAGGATACGAAGCACTTTCGGTGTCGGTCGAGAAGGAAATAAACATAGCACTTTTGCCAACCTCTGCTCCATTAAGGGCTTTTGTCTTTTTTGTCTTTCGTCCGATCTTCGATTTGACCACCATGATAGATTTATTCCTAAATCAACAGAAAACGTTACTTCTAGCGTTACACATAAGCAATTTGATGACTTTATTTCTTGCAATGATGATTTGCTTCACTTTCATGCATCGGTAGGAGGATACGGAGCACTTTCGGTGTGGGTCGAGAAGGAAATAAACATAGCACTTTTCCAAACCTCTGCTCCTTTAAGGGCTTTTGTCTTTTTTGTCGTTCGTCCGATCTTCGATTTGACCACCATGATAGATTTATTCCAAAATCAACAGAAAACGTTACTTCTAGCGTTACACATAAGCAATATGATGACTTTATTTCTTGCAATGATGATTTGCTTCACTTTCATGCATCGGTAGGAGGATACGGAGCACTTTCGGTGTCGGTCGAGAAGGAAATAAACATAGCACTTTTGCCAACCTCTGCTCCATTAAGGGCTTTTGTCTTTTTTGTCTTTCGTCCGATCTTCGATTTGACCACCATGACAGATTTATTCCTAACTCAACAGAAAACGTTACTTCTAGCGTTACACATAAGCAATATGATGACTTTATTTCTTGCAATGATGATTTGCTTCACTTTCATGCATCGGTAGGAGGATACGAAGCACTTTCGGTGTGGGTCGAGAAGGAAATAAACATAGCACTTTTGCCAACCTCTGCTCTTTTAAGGGCTTTTGTCTTTTTTGTCTTTCGTCCGATCTTCGATTTGACCACCATGACAGATTTATTCCAGAATCAACAGGAAACGTTACTTCTAGCGTTACACATAAGCAAAATGATGACTTTATTTCTTGCAATGATGATTTGCTTCGCTTTCATGCATCGGTAGGAGGATACGGAGCACTTTCGGTGTGGGTCGAGAAGGAAATAAACATAGCACTTTTCCAGACCTCTGCTCCTTTAAGGGCTTTTGTCTTTTTTGTCTTTCGTCCGATCTTCGATTTGACCACCATGACAGATTTATTCCTAACTCAACAGAAAACGTTACTTCTAGCGTTACACATAAGCAATATGATGACTTTATTTCTTGCAATGATGATTTGCTTCACTTTCATGCATCGGTAGGAGGATACGGAGCACTTTCGGTGTCGGTCGAGAAGGAAATAAACATAGCACTTTTGCCAACCTCTGCTCCATTAAGGGCTTTTGTCTTTTTTGTCTTTCGTCCGATCTTCGATTTGACCACCATGACAGATTTATTCCTAACTCAACAGAAAACGTTACTTCTAGCGTTACACATAAGCAATATGATGACTTTATTTCTTTCAATGATGATTTGCTTCACTTTCATGCATCGGTAGGAGGATACGGAGCACTTTCGGTGTGGGTCGAGAAGGAAATAAACATAGCACTTTTCCAAACCTCTGCTCCTTTAAGGGCTTTTGTCTTTTTTGTCTTTCGTCCGATCTTCGATTTGACCACCATGACAGATTTATTCCTAACTCAACAGAAAACGTTACTTCTAGCGTTACACATAAGCAATATGATGACTTTATTTCTTGCAATGATGATTTGCTTCACTTTCATGCATCGGTAGGAGGATACGGAGCACTTTCGGTGTGGGTCGAGAAGGAAATAAACATAGCACTTTTCCCAACCTCTGCTCCTTTAAGGGCTTTTGTCTTTTTTGTCTTTCGTCCGATCTTCGATTTGACCACCATGATAGATTTATTCCAAAATCAACAGAAAACGTTACTTCTAGCGTTACACATAAGCAATATGATGACTTTATTTCTTGCAATGATGATTTGCTTCACTTTCATGCATCGGTAGGAGGATACGAAGCACTTTCGGTGTCGGTCGAGAAGGAAATAAACATAGCACTTTTCCCAACCTCTGCTCTTTTAAGGGCTTTTGTCTTTTTTGTCTTTCGTCCGATCTTCGATTTGACCACCATGACAGATTTATTCCAGAATCAACAGGAAACGTTACTTCTAGCGTTACACATAAGCAATATGATGACTTTATTTCTTGCAATGATGATTTGCTTCACTTTCATGCATCGGTAGGAGGATACGGAGCACTTTCGGTGTCGGTCGAGAAGGAAATAAACATAGCACTTTTGCCAACCTCTGCTCCATTAAGGGCTTTTGTCTTTTTTGTCTTTCGTCCGATCTTCGATTTGACCACCATGACAGATTTATTCCTAACTCAACAGAAAACGTTACTTCTAGCGTTACACATAAGCAATATGATGACTTTATTTCTTGCAATGATGATTTGCTTCACTTTCATGCATCGGTAGGAGGATACGAAGCACTTTCGGTGTGGGTCGAGAAGGAAATAAACATAGCACTTTTCCCAACCTCTGCTCCTTTAAGGGCTTTTGTCTTTTTTGTCTTTCGTCCGATCTTCGATTTGACCACCATGATAGATTTATTCCAAAATCAACAGAAAACGTTACTTCTAGCGTTACACATAAGCAATATGATGACTTTATTTCTTGCAATGATGATTTGCTTCACTTTCATGCATCGGTAGGAGGATACGAACCTCTTTCGGTGTCGGTCGAGAAGGAAATAAACATAGCACTTTTCCCAACCTCTGCTCCTTTAAGGGCTTTTGTCTTTTTTGTCTTTCGTCCGATCTTCGATTTGACCACCATGACAGATTTATTCCAGAATCAACAGGAAACGTTACTTCTAGCGTTACGCATAAGCAATATGATGACTTTATTTCTTGCAATGATGATTTGCTTCACTTTCATGCATCGGTAGGAGGATACGGAGCACTTTCGGTGTCGGTCGAGAAGGAAATAAACATAGCACTTTTCCCAACCTCTGCTCCTTTAAGGGCTTTTGTCTTTTTTGTCTTTCGTCCGATCTTCGATTTGACCACCATGACAGATTTATTCCAGAATCAACAGGAAACGTTACTTCTAGCGTTACGCATAAGCAATATGATGACTTTATTTCTTGCAATGATGATTTGCTTCACTTTCATGCATCGGTAGGAGGATACGGAGCACTTTCGGTGTGGGTCGAGAAGGAAATAAACATAGCACTTTTCCAAACCTCTGCTCCTTTAAGGGCTTTTGTCTTTTTTGTCTTTCGTCCGATCTTCGATTTGACCACCATGACAGATTTATTCCTAACTCAACAGAAAACGTTACTTCTAGCGTTACACATAAGCAATATGATGACTTTATTTCTTGCAATGATGATTTGCTTCACTTTCATGCATCGGTAGGAGGATACGGAGCACTTTCGGTGTCGGTCGAGAAGGAAATAAACATAGCACTTTTCCCAACCTCTGCTCCTTTAAGGGCTTTTGTCTTTTTTGTCTTTCGTCCGATCTTCGATTTGACCACCATGATAGATTTATTCCAAAATCAACAGAAAACGTTACTTCTAGCGTTACACATAAGCAATATGATGACTTTATTTCTTGCAATGATGATTTGCTTCACTTTCATGCATCAGTAGGAGGATACGAAGCACTTTCGGTGTCGGTCGAGAAGGAAATAAACATAGCACTTTTCCCAACCTCTGCTCCTTTAAGGGCTTTTGTCTTTTTTGTCGTTCGTCCGATCTTCGATTTGACCACCATGACAGATTTATTCCAGAATCAACAGAAAACGTTACTTCTAGCGTTACACATAAGCAATATGATGACTTTATTTCTTGCAATGATGATTTGCTTCACTTTCATGCATCGTTAGGAGGATACGGAGCACTTTCGGTGTCGGTCGAGAAGGAAATAAACATAGCACTTTTGCCAACCTCTGCTCTTTTAAGGGCTTTTGTCTTTTTTGTCTTTCGTCCGATCTTCGATTTGACCACCATGATAGATTTATTCCAAAATCAACAGAAAACGTTACTTCTAGCGTTACACATAAGCAATATGATGACTTTATTTCTTGCAATGATGATTTGCTTCACTTTCATGCATCGGTAAGAGGATACGAAGCACTTTCGGTGTCGGTCGAGAAGGAAATAAACATAGCACTTTTCCCAACCTCTGCTCTTTTAAGGGCTTTTGTCTTTTTTGTGTTTCGTCCGATCTTCGATTTGACCACCATGATAGATTTATTCCTAAATCAACAGAAAACGTTACTTCTAGCGTTACACATAAGCAATATGATGACTTTATTTCTTGCAATGATGATTTGCTTCACTTTCATGCATCGGTAGGAGGATACGAAGCACTTTCTGTGTCGGTCGAGAAGGAAATAAACATAGCACTTTTGCCAACCTCTGCTCCTTTAAGGGCTTTTGTCGTTTTTGTCTTTCGTCCGATCTTCGATTTGACCACCATGATAGATTTATTCCTAAATCAACAGAAAACGTTACTTCTAGCGTTACACATAAGCAATATGATGACTTTATTTCTTGCAATGATGATTTGCTTCACTTTCATGCATCGGTAAGAGGATACGAAGCACTTTCGGTGTCGGTCGAGAAGGAAATAAACATAGCACTTTTGCCAACCTCTGCTCTTTTAAGGGCTTTTGTCTTTTTTGTCTTTCGTCCGATCTTCGATTTGACCACCATGATAGATTTATTCCTAAATCAACAGAAAACGTTACTTCTAGCGTTACACATAAGCAATATGATGACTTTATTTCTTGCAATGATGATTTGCTTCACTTTCATGCATTGGTAGGAGGATACGGAGCACTTTCGGTGTCGGTCGAGAAGGAAATAAACATAGCACTTTTCCCAACCTCTGCTCTTTTAAGGGCTTTTGTCTTTTTTGTGTTTCGTCCGATCTTCGATTTGACCACCATGATAGATTTATTCCTAAATCAACAGAAAACGTTACTTCTAGCGTTACACATAAGCAATATGATGACTTTATTTCTTGCAATGATGATTTGCTTCACTTTCATGCATCGGTAAGAGGATACGAAGCACTTTCGGTGTGGGTCGAGAAGGAAATAAACATAGCACTTTTGCCAACCTCTGCTCTTTTAAGGGCTTTTGTCTTTTTTGTGTTTCGTCCGATCATCGATTTGACCACCATGATAGATTTATTCCAAAATCAACAGAAAACGTTACTTCTAGCGTTACACATAAGCAATATGATGACTTTATTTCTTGCAATGATGATTTGCTTCACTTTCATGCATCGGTAGGAGGATACGAAGCACTTTCGGTGTCGGTCGAGAAGGAAATAAACATAGCACTTTTGCCAACCTCTGCTCTTTTAAGGGCTTTTGTCTTTTTTGTCTTTCGTCCGATCTTCGATTTGACCACCATGACCGATTTATTCCAGAATCAACAGAAAACGTTACTTCTAGCGTTACACATAAGCAATATGATGACTTTATTTCTTGCAATGATGATTTGCTTCACTTTCATGCATCGTTAGGAGGATACGGAGCACTTTCGGTGTCGGTCGAGAAGGAAATAAACATAGCACTTTTGCCAACCTCTGCTCTTTTAAGGGCTTTTGTCTTTTTTGTCTTTCGTCCGATCTTCGATTTGACCACCATGATAGATTTATTCCAAAATCAACAGAAAACGTTACTTCTAGCGTTACACATAAGCAATATGATGACTTTATTTCTTGCAATGATGATTTGCTTCACTTTCATGCATCGGTAAGAGGATACGAAGCACTTTCGGTGTGGGTCGAGAAGGAAATAAACATAGCACTTTTGCCAACCTCTGCTCCTTTAAGGGCTTTTGTCTTTTTTGTGTTTCGTCCGATCATCGATTTGACCACCATGATAGATTTATTCCAAAATCAACAGAAAACGTTACTTCTAGCGTTACACATAAGCAATATGATGACTTTATTTCTTGCAATGATGATTTGCTTCACTTTCATGCATCGGTAGGAGGATACGGACCACTTTCGGTGTCGGTCGAGAATTAAATAAACATAGCACTTTTGCCAACCTCTGCTCCTTTAAGGGCTTTTGTCGTTTTTGTCTTTCGTCCGATCTTCGATTTGACCACCATGATAGATTTATTCCTAAATCAACAGAAAACGTTACTTCTAGCGTTACACATAAGCAATATGATGACTTTATTTCTTGCAATGATGATTTGCTTCACTTTCATGCATCGGTAAGAGGATACGGACCACTTTCGGTGTCGGTCGAGAATTAAATAAACATAGCACTTTTGCCAACCTCTGCTCCTTTAAGGGCTTTTGTCTTTTTTGTCTTTCGTCCGATCTTCGATTTGACCACCATGATATATTTATTCCTAAATCAACAGAAAACGTTACTTCTAGCGTTACACATAAGCAATATGATGACTTTATTTCTTGCAATGATGATTTGCTTCACTTTCATGCATCGGTAAGAGGATACGAAGCACTTTCGGTGTCGGTCGAGAAGGAAATAAACATAGCACTTTTGCCAACCTCTGCTCCTTTAAGGGCTTTTGTCTTTTTTGTGTTTCGTCCGATCTTCGATTTGACCACCATGATAGATTTATTCCTAAATCAACAGAAAACGTTACTTCTAGCGTTACACATAAGCAATATGATGACTTTATTTCTTGCAATGATGATTTGCTTCACTTTCATGCATCGGTAGGAGGATACGAAGCACTTTCGGTGTCGGTCGAGAAGGAAATAAACATAGCACTTTTGCCAACCTCTGCTCTTTTAAGGGCTTTTGTCTTTTTTGTGTTTCGTCCGATCATCGATTTGACCACCATGATAGATTTATTCCAAAATCAACAGAAAACGTTACTTCTAGCGTTACACATAAGCAATATGATGACTTTATTTCTTGCAATGATGATTTGCTTCACTTTCATGCATCGGTAGGAGGATACGGACCACTTTCGGTGTCGGTCGAGAATTAAATAAACATAGCACTTTTGCCAACCTCTGCTCCTTTAAGGGCTTTTGTCGTTTTTGTCTTTCGTCCGATCTTCGATTTGACCACCATGATAGATTTATTCCTAAATCAACAGAAAACGTTACTTCTAGCGTTACACATAAGCAATATGATGACTTTATTTCTTGCAATGATGATTTGCTTCACTTTCATGCATCGGTAGGAGGATACGAAGCACTTTCGGTGTCGGTCGAGAAGGAAATAAACATAGCACTTTTGCCAACCTCTGCTCTTTTAAGGGCTTTTGTCTTTTTTGTCTTTCGTCCGATCTTCGATTTGACCACCATGACAGATTTATTCCAGAATCAACAGAAAACGTTACTTCTAGCGTTACACATAAGCAATATGATGACTTTATTTCTTGCAATGATGATTTGCTTCACTTTCATGCATCGGTAAGAGGATACGAAGCACTTTCGGTGTGGGTCGAGAAGGAAATAAACATAGCACTTTTGCCAACCTCTGCTCCTTTAAGGGCTTTTGTCGTTTTTGTCTTTCGTCCGATCTTCGATTTGACCACCATGATAGATTTATTCCTAAATCAACAGAAAACGTTACTTCTAGCGTTACACATAAGCAATATGATGACTTTATTTCTTGCAATGATGATTTGCTTCACTTTCATGCATCGGTAGGAGGATACGGACCACTTTCGGTGTCGGTCGAGAATTAAATAAACATAGCACTTTTGCCAACCTCTGCTCCTTTAAGGGCTTTTGTCGTTTTTGTCTTTCGTCCGATCTTCGATTTGACCACCATGATAGATTTATTCCTAAATCAACAGAAAACGTTACTTCTAGCGTTACACATAAGCAATATGATGACTTTATTTCTTGCAATGATGATTTGCTTCACTTTCATGCATCGGTAAGAGGATACGAAGCACTTTCGGTGTCGGTCGAGAAGGAAATAAACATAGCACTTTTGCCAACCTCTGCTCCTTTAAGGGCTTTTGTCTTTTTTGTGTTTCGTCCGATCTTCGATTTGACCACCATGATAGATTTATTCCTAAATCAACAGAAAACGTTACTTCTAGCGTTACACATAAGCAATATGATGACTTTATTTCTTGCAATGATGATTTGCTTCACTTTCATGCATCGGTAGGAGGATACGAAGCACTTTCGGTGTCGGTCGAGAAGGAAATAAACATAGCACTTTTGCCAACCTCTGCTCTTTTAAGGGCTTTTGTCTTTTTTGTGTTTCGTCCGATCATCGATTTGACCACCATGATAGATTTATTCCAAAATCAACAGAAAACGTTACTTCTAGCGTTACACATAAGCAATATGATGACTTTATTTCTTGCAATGATGATTTGCTTCACTTTCATGCATCGGTAGGAGGATACGGACCACTTTCGGTGTCGGTCGAGAATTAAATAAACATAGCACTTTTGCCAACCTCTGCTCCTTTAAGGGCTTTTGTCGTTTTTGTCTTTCGTCCGATCTTCGATTTGACCACCATGATAGATTTATTCCTAAATCAACAGAAAACGTTACTTCTAGCGTTACACATAAGCAATATGATGACTTTATTTCTTGCAATGATGATTTGCTTCACTTTCATGCATCGGTAGGAGGATACGAAGCACTTTCGGTGTCGGTCGAGAAGGAAATAAACATAGCACTTTTGCCAACCTCTGCTCTTTTAAGGGCTTTTGTCTTTTTTGTCTTTCGTCCGATCTTCGATTTGACCACCATGACAGATTTATTCCAGAATCAACAGAAAACGTTACTTCTAGCGTTACACATAAGCAATATGATGACTTTATTTCTTGCAATGATGATTTGCTTCACTTTCATGCATCGGTAAGAGGATACGAAGCACTTTCGGTGTGGGTCGAGAAGGAAATAAACATAGCACTTTTGCCAACCTCTGCTCCTTTAAGGGCTTTTGTCTTTTTTGTGTTTCGTCCGATCATCGATTTGACCACCATGATAGATTTATTCCAAAATCAACAGAAAACGTTACTTCTAGCGTTACACATAAGCAATATGATGACTTTATTTCTTGCAATGATGATTTGCTTCACTTTCATGCATCGGTAGGAGGATACGGACCACTTTCGGTGTCGGTCGAGAATTAAATAAACATAGCACTTTTGCCAACCTCTGCTCCTTTAAGGGCTTTTGTCGTTTTTGTCTTTCGTCCGATCTTCGATTTGACCACCATGATAGATTTATTCCTAAATCAACAGAAAACGTTACTTCTAGCGTTACACATAAGCAATATGATGACTTTATTTCTTGCAATGATGATTTGCTTCACTTTCATGCATCGGTAAGAGGATACGGACCACTTTCGGTGTCGGTCGAGAATTAAATAAACATAGCACTTTTGCCAACCTCTGCTCCTTTAAGGGCTTTTGTCTTTTTTGTCTTTCGTCCGATCTTCGATTTGACCACCATGATATATTTATTCCTAAATCAACAGAAAACGTTACTTCTAGCGTTACACATAAGCAATATGATGACTTTATTTCTTGCAATGATGATTTGCTTCACTTTCATGCATCGGTAAGAGGATACGAAGCACTTTCGGTGTGGGTCGAGAAGGAAATAAACATAGCACTTTTGCCAACCTCTGCTCCTTTAAGGGCTTTTGTCGTTTTTGTCTTTCGTCCGATCTTCGATTTGACCACCATGATAGATTTATTCCTAAATCAACAGAAAACGTTACTTCTAGCGTTACACATAAGCAATATGATGACTTTATTTCTTGCAATGATGATTTGCTTCACTTTCATGCATCGGTAAGAGGATACGGACCACTTTCGGTGTCGGTCGAGAATTAAATAAACATAGCACTTTTGCCAACCTCTGCTCCTTTAAGGGCTTTTGTCTTTTTTGTCTTTCGTCCGATCTTCGATTTGACCACCATGATATATTTATTCCTAAATCAACAGAAAACGTTACTTCTAGCGTTACACATAAGCAATATGATGACTTTATTTCTTGCAATGATGATTTGCTTCACTTTCATGCATCGGTAAGAGGATACGAAGCACTTTCGGTGTGGGTCGAGAAGGAAATAAACATAGCACTTTTGCCAACCTCTGCTCTTTTAAGGGCTTTTGTCTTTTTTGTGTTTCGTCCGATCATCGATTTGACCACCATGATAGATTTATTCCAAAATCAACAGAAAACGTTACTTCTAGCGTTACACATAAGCAATATGATGACTTTATTTCTTGCAATGATGATTTGCTTCACTTTCATGCATCGGTAGGAGGATACGAAGCACTTTCGGTGTCGGTCGAGAAGGAAATAAACATAGCACTTTTGCCAACCTCTGCTCTTTTAAGGGCTTTTGTCTTTTTTGTCTTTCGTCCGATCTTCGATTTGACCACCATGATAGATTTATTCCTAAATCAACAGAAAACGTTACTTCTAGCGTTACACATAAGCAATATGATGACTTTATTTCTTGCAATGATGATTTGCTTCACTTTCATGCATCGTTAGGAGGATACGGACCACTTTCGGTGTCGGTCGAGAATTAAATAAACATAGCACTTTTGCCAACCTCTGCTCCTTTAAGGGCTTTTGTCTTTTTTGTCTTTCGTCCGATCTTCGATTTGACCACCATGACAGATTTATTCCTAACTCAACAGAAAACGTTACTTCTAGCGTTACACATAAGCAATATGATGACTTTATTTCTTGCAATGATGATTTGCTTCACTTTCATGCATCGGTAAGAGGATACGAAGCACTTTCGGTGTCGGTCGAGAATTAAATAAACATAGCACTTTTGCCAACCTCTGCTCCTTTAAGGGCTTTTGTCTTTTTTGTGTTTCGTCCGATCATCGATTTGACCACCATGATAGATTTATTCCAAAATCAACAGAAAACGTTACTTCTAGCGTTACACATAAGCAATATGATGACTTTATTTCTTGCAATGATGATTTGCTTCACTTTCATGCATCGGTAGGAGGATACGGACCACTTTCGGTGTCGGTCGAGAATTAAATAAACATAGCACTTTTGCCAACCTCTGCTCCTTTAAGGGCTTTTGTCTTTTTTGTCTTTCGTCCGATCTTCGATTTGACCACCATGATAGATTTATTCCTAAATCAACAGAAAACGTTACTTCTAGCGTTACACATAAGCAATATGATGACTTTATTTCTTGCAATGATGATTTGCTTCACTTTCATGCATCGGTAAGAGGATACGGACCACTTTCGGTGTCGGTCGAGAATTAAATAAACATAGCACTTTTGCCAACCTCTGCTCCTTTAAGGGCTTTTGTCTTTTTTGTCTTTCGTCCGATCTTCGATTTGACCACCATGATATATTTATTCCTAAATCAACAGAAAACGTTACTTCTAGCGTTACACATAAGCAATATGATGACTTTATTTCTTGCAATGATGATTTGCTTCACTTTCATGCATCGGTAAGAGGATACGAAGCACTTTCGGTGTCGGTCGAGAAGGAAATAAACATAGCACTTTTGCCAACCTCTGCTCCTTTAAGGGCTTTTGTCTTTTTTGTGTTTCGTCCGATCTTCGATTTGACCACCATGATAGATTTATTCCTAAATCAACAGAAAACGTTACTTCTAGCGTTACACATAAGCAATATGATGACTTTATTTCTTGCAATGATGATTTGCTTCACTTTCATGCATCGGTAGGAGGATACGAAGCACTTTCGGTGTCGGTCGAGAAGGAAATAAACATAGCACTTTTGCCAACCTCTGCTCTTTTAAGGGCTTTTGTCTTTTTTGTGTTTCGTCCGATCATCGATTTGACCACCATGATAGATTTATTCCAAAATCAACAGAAAACGTTACTTCTAGCGTTACACATAAGCAATATGATGACTTTATTTCTTGCAATGATGATTTGCTTCACTTTCATGCATCGGTAGGAGGATACGAAGCACTTTCGGTGTCGGTCGAGAAGGAAATAAACATAGCACTTTTGCCAACCTCTGCTCCTTTAAGGGCTTTTGTCGTTTTTGTCTTTCGTCCGATCTTCGATTTGACCACCATGATAGATTTATTCCTAAATCAACAGAAAACGTTACTTCTAGCGTTACACATAAGCAATATGATGACTTTATTTCTTGCAATGATGATTTGCTTCACTTTCATGCATCGGTAAGAGGATACGGACCACTTTCGGTGTCGGTCGAGAATTAAATAAACATAGCACTTTTGCCAACCTCTGCTCCTTTAAGGGCTTTTGTCTTTTTTGTCTTTCGTCCGATCTTCGATTTGACCACCATGATATATTTATTCCTAAATCAACAGAAAACGTTACTTCTAGCGTTACACATAAGCAATATGATGACTTTATTTCTTGCAATGATGATTTGCTTCACTTTCATGCATCGGTAAGAGGATACGAAGCACTTTCGGTGTCGGTCGAGAATTAAATAAACATAGCACTTTTGCCAACCTCTGCTCCTTTAAGGGCTTTTGTCTTTTTTGTCTTTCGTCCGATCTTCGATTTGACCACCATGATATATTTATTCCTAAATCAACAGAAAACGTTACTTCTAGCGTTACACATAAGCAATATGATGACTTTATTTCTTGCAATGATGATTTGCTTCACTTTCATGCATCGGTAGGAGGATACGAAGCACTTTCGGTGTGGGTCGAGAAGGAAATAAACATAGCACTTTTGCCAACCTCTGCTCCATTAAGGGCTTTTGTCTTTTTTGTCTTTCGTCCGATCTTCGATTTGACCACCATGATAGATTTATTCCTAAATCAACAGAAAACGTTACTTCTAGCGTTACACATAAGCAATATGATGACTTTATTTCTTGCAATGATGATTTGCTTCACTTTCATGCATCGGTAAGAGGATACGGACCACTTTCGGTGTCGGTCGAGAATTAAATAAACATAGCACTTTTGCCAACCTCTGCTCCTTTAAGGGCTTTTGTCGTTTTTGTCTTTCGTCCGATCTTCGATTTGACCACCATGATAGATTTATTCCTAAATCAACAGAAAACGTTACTTCTAGCGTTACACATAAGCAATATGATGACTTTATTTCTTGCAATGATGATTTGCTTCACTTTCATGCATCGGTAAGAGGATACGGACCACTTTCGGTGTCGGTCGAGAATTAAATAAACATAGCACTTTTGCCAACCTCTGCTCCTTTAAGGGCTTTTGTCTTTTTTGTCTTTCGTCCGATCTTCGATTTGACCACCATGATATATTTATTCCTAAATCAACAGAAAACGTTACTTCTAGCGTTACACATAAGCAATATGATGACTTTATTTCTTGCAATGATGATTTGCTTCACTTTCATGCATCGGTAAGAGGATACGAAGCACTTTCGGTGTCGGTCGAGAAGGAAATAAACATAGCACTTTTGCCAACCTCTGCTCTTTTAAGGGCTTTTGTCTTTTTTGTGTTTCGTCCGATCTTCGATTTGACCACCATGATAGATTTATTCCTAAATCAACAGAAAACGTTACTTCTAGCGTTACACATAAGCAATATGATGACTTTATTTCTTGCAATGATGATTTGCTTCACTTTCATGCATCGGTAGGAGGATACGAAGCACTTTCGGTGTCGGTCGAGAAGGAAATAAACATAGCACTTTTGCCAACCTCTGCTCTTTCAAGGGCTTTTGTCTTTTTTGTGTTTCGTCCGATCATCGATTTGACCACCATGATAGATTTATTCCAAAATCAACAGAAAACGTTACTTCTAGCGTTACACATAAGCAATATGATGACTTTATTTCTTGCAATGATGATTTGCTTCACTTTCATGCATCGGTAGGAGGATACGAAGCACTTTCGGTGTCGGTCGAGAAGGAAATAAACATAGCACTGTTGCCAACCTCTGCTCCTTTAAGGGCTTTTGTCGTTTTTGTCTTTCGTCCGATCTTCGATTTGACCACCATGATAGATTTATTCCAAAATCAACAGAAAACGTTACTTCTAGCGTTACACATAAGCAATATGATGACTTTATTTCTTGCAATGATGATTTGCTTCACTTTCATGCATCGGTAGGAGGATACGGAGCACTTTCGGTGTCGGTCGAGAAGGAAATAAACATAGCACTTTTCCCAACCTCTGCTCCTTTAAGGGCTTTTGTCTTTTTTGTCTTTCGTCCGATCTTCGATTTGACCACCATGATAGATTTATTCCTAAATCAACAGAAAACGTTACTTCTAGCGTTACACATAAGCAATATGATGACTTTATTTCTTGCAATGATGATTTGCTTCACTTTCATGCATCGGTAGGAGGATACGAAGCACTTTCGGTGTCGGTCGAGAAGGAAATAAACATAGCACTTTTCCCAACCTCTGCTCCTTTAAGGGCTTTTGTCTTTTTTGTCGTTCGTCCGATCTTCGATTTGACCACCATGACAGATTTATTCCAGAATCAACAGGAAATGTTACTTCTAGTGTTAAGCATAAGCAATATGATGACTTTATTTCTTGCAATGATGATTTGCTTCACTATCATGCATCGGTAGGAGGATACGAAGCACTTTCGGTGTCGGTCGAGAAGGAAATAAACATAGCACTTTTCCCAACCTCTGCTCCTTTAAGGGCTTTTGTCTTTTTTGTCGTTCGTCCGATCTTCGATTTGACCACCATGACAGATTTATTCCAGAATCAACAGGAAATGTTACTTCTAGTGTTAAGCATAAGCAATATGATGACTTTATTTCTTGCAATGATGATTTGCTTCACTATCATGCATCGGTAGGAGGATACGAAGCACTTTCGGTGTCGGTCGAGAAGGAAATAAACATAGCACTTTTCCCAACCTCTGCTCCTTTAAGGGCTTTTGTCTTTTTTGTCGTTCGTCCGATCTTCGATTTGACCACCATGACAGATTTATTCCAGAATCAACAGGAAACGTTACTTCTAGTGTTAAGCATAAGCAATATGATGACTTTATTTCTTGCAATGATGATTTGCTTCACTTTCATGCATCGGTAGGAGGATACGGAGCACTTTCGGTGTCGGTCGAGAAGGAAATAAACATAGCACTTTTCCCAACCTCTGCTCCTTTAAGGGCTTTTGTCTTTTTTGTCTTTCGTCCGATCTTCGATTTGACCACCATGATAGATTTATTCCTAAATCAACAGAAAACGTTACTTCTAGCGTTACACATAAGCAATATGATGACTTTATTTCTTGCAATGATGATTTGCTTCACTTTCATGCATCGGTAGGAGGATACGAAGCACTTTCGGTGTCGGTCGAGAAGGAAATAAACATAGCACTTTTCCCAACCTTTGCTCCTTTAAGGGCTTTTGTCTTTTTTGTCGTTCGTCCGATCTTCGATTTGACCACCATGACAGATTTATTCCAGAATCAACAGGAAACGTTACTTCTAGTGTTAAGCATAAGCAATATGATGACTTTATTTCTTGCAATGATGATTTGCTTCACTATCATGCATCGGTAGGAGGATACGAAGCACTTTCGGTGTCGGTCGAGAAGGAAATAAACATAGCACTTTTGCCAACCTCTGCTCTTTTAAGGGCTTTTGTCTTTTTTGTCTTTCGTCCGATCTTCGATTTGACCACCATGATAGATTTATTCCAAAATCAACAGAAAACGTTACTTCTAGCGTTGCACATAAGCAATATGATGACTTTATTTCTTGCAATGATGATTTGCTTCACTTTCATGCATCGGTAGGAGGATACGAAGCACTTTCGGTGTCGGTCGAGAAGGAAATAAACATAGCACTTTTCCCAACCTCTGCTCCTTTAAGGGCTTTTGTCTTTTTTGTCGTTCGTCCGATCTTCGATTTGACCACCATGACAGATTTATTCCAGAATCAACAGGAAATGTTACTTCTAGTGTTAAGCATAAGCAATATGATGACTTTATTTCTTGCAATGATGATTTGCTTCACTATCATGCATCGGTAGGAGGATACGAAGCACTTTCGGTGTCGGTCGAGAAGGAAATAAACATAGCACTTTTCCCAACCTCTGCTCCTTTAAGGGCTTTTGTCTTTTTTGTCGTTCGTCCGATCTTCGATTTGACCACCATGACAGATTTATTCCAGAATCAACAGGAAACGTTACTTCTAGTGTTAAGCATAAGCAATATGATGACTTTATTTCTTGCAATGATGATTTGCTTCACTTTCATGCATCGGTAGGAGGATACGGAGCACTTTCGGTGTCGGTCGAGAAGGAAATAAACATAGCACTTTTCCCAACCTCTGCTCCTTTAAGGGCTTTTGTCTTTTTTGTGTTTCGTCCGATCTTCGATTTGACCACCATGATAGATTTATTCCTAAATCAACAGAAAACGTTACTTCTAGCGTTACACATAAGCAATATGATGACTTTATTTCTTGCAATGATGATTTGCTTCACTTTCATGCATCGGTAGGAGGATACGGAGCACTTTCGGTGTCAGTCGAGTAGGAAATAAACATAGCACTTTTCCCAACCTCTGCTCCTTTAAGGGCTTTTGTCTTTTTTGTCGTTCGTCCGATCTTCGATTTGACCACCATGATAGATTTATTCCTAAATCAACAGAAAACGTTACTTCTAGCGTTACACATAAGCAATATGATGACTTTATTTCTTGCAATGATGATTTGCTTCACTTTCATGCATCGGTAGGAGGATACGAAGCACTTTCGGTGTCGGTCGAGAAGGAAATAAACATAGCACTTTTCCCAACCTCTGCTCCTTTAAGGGCTTTTGTCTTTTTTGTGTTTCGTCCGATCTTCGATTTGACCACCATGATAGATTTATTCCTAAATCAACAGAAAACGTTACTTCTAGCGTTACACATAAGCAATATGATGACTTTATTTCTTGCAATGATGATTTGCTTCACTTTCATGCATCGGTAGGAGGATACGAAGCTCTTTCGGTGTCGGTCGAGAAGGAAATAAACATAGCACTTTTCCCAACCTCTGCTCCTTTAAGGGCTTTTGTCTTTTTTGTCGTTCGTCCGATCTTCGATTTGACCACCATGACAGATTTATTCCAGAATCAACAGGAAACGTTACTTCTAGTGTTAAGCATAAGCAATATGATGACTTTATTTCTTGCAATGATGATTTGCTTCACTTTCATGCATCGGTAGGAGGATACGGAGCACTTTCGGTGTCGGTCGAGAAGGAAATAAACATAGCACTTTTCCCAACCTCTGCTCCTTTAACACTAGAACCGCCGGACTTTTCAACCTTACTAGAACCGCCATATGGGACAATTTTGTCCCATTCGTTATGTATACATATTTAGACATGTTTTTTTACCCAAGGGTTTTTTGTGGTTAAATAATTAGTAAATATGATAATAAGGTATAATAAAGTCTTATTATAAACTCAATCAGTGGTAAAAAAATCGAAATCAGACCATATCAACCGCATACCAAGGGTATCTAATCCAGTTTTCTTTACATTAATAGAACATAATAGGGTATTAAGTGATAAATGCTTATAATTATTCCTTACAGGATTGAAAGACAGTAAATCTAGGCTAATAGATATAAATTATTTAATCAATCAACTGATAAGTAGGGTTTTTATGGTAATAAAACAAATCTTTAGTTCTTATTTTTTTGGGTCTACGCGGGCGTCTGCGACTCCCTTTGAAAACCTTATGAAAATTTGATGTCAATACAGCTCTTAATGGCCAAAAGAAGAGGACAAAGCTTTTTTCGAAAGCAAAATGAAACACCTAGATTAATTGATTCAAACATCTATAATACATTTTTAGATTTCATGGTATAAGGACAAAATATTACATTGCTTCATCAGAACCTGGCTCACATGAAACGCATACGTACGAAACTCTTTTAGTACATTTTTTACATACTGTTCTGTTGCATGTGAAGCATTCGTTAGCACTTTTACCCTCGTGACAAGACATTCGAACCTGGCAGCGCCGACGAGAACCTCCAGTACCTGGCACAGGCAAGTTAGCGTTGGCGCTCTTATTTTCAACGTACTCTTTTGAAAGTTCTTCGCCTAGCTTGAAAAGAAAATCGCGTCTAGATATCTTCTCTTTAGTAACTTCTTTGTACAAGACCCAAGCATTGATTCCCGCCAAATCCAGAATATTAAAAAAAGAATGAACAGGCCATCTTCTACTGGCACTTTTCACGGAGTACTTTCTACACATTTGGTCAACTACATCAACTCCGTACTTGGTCGAGTTGTAAAAAGATACAATTTCAGGTTTTGATTTTTCATCGTTTCCAGTTCTTACATCACGATGCATTGAGCTCAGCAAAACGACATTTTTTTTAGTTTTACCTTGATATACTGTAAGAGTTGTGTCGTCGCTTACGAACGCTTTGGTGAAGTAAAGTTTTTCCTTTGCTTTCTTCACGCAGATCGGCACTTCCCTTCTAGCCTTGTTGACTGTGCCAACTAAGCTAGTTTTTTTGGATTTTAAAAACTTCGCTAGTTCTAACGAGGTGAAAAAATTATCACAAGTAACGTTTCTTCCTCTGTTTAAGAACGGATCTACTAATTTTTTTACTACAAAGTCTCCGAGTCTCTCCTCCGCAGGACGGTCATCATTTTTCCCGAGATAAGGAAATATGTTGATAACATATTTAGAATCTACGTCAACAGCCATCCAATACTTTTGCCCGTACTTATCCGGCTTCGATGCCATAAACTGCGTAAATGGGCACCTTGTCTTGGATGGAAACAATTGCTCATCGACAGAAATATGAGGACCCGGGACGTAATTACTTTGACAGTTTGACACAAATCTTGAAAACACATCTGATATCAGGGCAAATTTATCGGATTGCAATCGTTCCGATCTAGTCGATTTTTCGTCAAATCTGAGGAATTTCATGATCTCGCGAAACCTATTACGCGACATTACATTCTTGTAGAATGGAAGACCGTATTTTTCGGACCACATCAGATCAATCTCCATGCCTTTGGACTCAGTAGCTCCGCGAATGTACAAAATCGCTAGAAATGCATCCAGCTCAGCGAGAGGCAAAGTCCAGTTTTTAGTTTGCAATACTCTTCTAGCTTCAATTTCAGTGCACTTTCGAATTCGATTTAGAATACCATTATCAATGATAAGACGCCATGAACTCGAGACTACACCGCCGACTACGTATCGTTTAGCGTAAGGAGACGGACCGGGTACGTCTCTTATAACGTTTAGTTCAGCAATTCTACCTCCATTAGCATTGTTAATTTCAACTACTTTCCACTGTGTGCCATCAGGTGCCTCTACGATCGATCCAACAACAAGTTTATCTAAAGAACCTTCCAGTTTGCGGTTCGTTTTAGCTGCTACTTTTGACTGTATGTCAATTTGGTCATTTCTTGATTTTGCAGGGGCTACCCGTGGAGCTTTTCCAGCGTTAGAGTCTGCAGTTTGTCGAGTGCCGCTGGCCCGACGAGTTTCTTTTGAAGGCCCAGTGCCGATGTCTGTGACAGATGTACGCTTTCTTCCAGCGCCTTGGCTTGCAGATTCCTTATCTGAAATAAACATAAAATAAGATAATTTTTTTGAATAGCACATGTGTGAAAAGTTAATAAAAGTGGTTTGACAGCCAAATTACTTTTGTATAATACTTGCCTTCAACTGAGTGCTGTACTTGTTCTGGAACACAATCTTCAAGCTCGTTGTCGGATGATTCACTAGATGAGCATACCAATGGATCAAATAAATCGCAGTCAGAGATATCAGACAGAGGATCCCCATCTGATTGATCACTGGAAATGTCGTTCAGAGCAGCAACAATCTCTTTGGGTCGTAAATCAGGCTGGCGTGCCATATTTAGATAGTACTGAAAGCGCACAAATAAATATTGCAACTTGCAAACACTTGCAATGTCCTAAGTCCACCAGACAGACTGGTTGCGCGGATATTGGGAGAGCACACACAACGACCAGGCAAGCCGTTATGTCGAAACGTGTTGGCTCCTTGTTCGGACCTGCAAATATTGCAGTGCTGCCAGACTTGCAAAAGCACTCCGTCACTCGTTGACAGCAGGGATACCAGTCATCACAACGTATTTTGCCTATGGGACAAAAATGTCCCATATGGCGGTTCTAGGTTGGAAATGATTTTTTAAATGTACCATATGAGATACACATTTTTTTCTGGGCGCATTCGAAAGATCGTTAAAAATAAATAAAAGTCAGAAAATTTCTATAGGATGTCACGACGCCAAGCGGAAATACACAGTTTTTTCCAGTGCGATGGGACAAAAAAGTCCCATCGGCGGTTCTAGTGTTAAGGGCTTTTGTCTTTTTTGTGTTTCGTCCGATCTTCGATTTGACCACCATGATAGATTTATTCCTAAATCAACAGAAAACGTTACTTCTAGCGTTACACATAAGCAATATGATGACTTTATTTCTTGCAATGATGATTTGCTTCACTATCATGCATCGGTAGGAGGATACGAAGCACTTTCGGTGTCGGTCGAGAAGGAAATAAACATAGCACTTTTGCCAACCTCTGCTCCATTAAGGGCTTTTGTCTTTTTTGTCTTTCGTCCGATCTTCGATTTGACCATCATGATAGATTTATTCCTAAATCAACAGAAAACGTTACTTCTAGCGTTACACATAAGCAATATGATGACTTTATTTCTTGCAATGATGATTTGCTTAACTTTCATGCATCGGTAGGAGGATACGAAGCACTTTCGGTGTCGGTCGAGAAGGAAATAAACATAGCACTTTTGCCAACCTCTGCTCTTTTAAGGGCTTTTGTCTTTTTTGTCTTTCGTCCGATCTTCGATTTGACCACCATGATAGATTTATTCCAAAATCAACAGAAAACGTTACTTCTAGCGTTACACATAAGCAATATGATGACTTTATTTCTTGCAATGATGATTTGCTTCACTTTCATGCATCGGTAGGAGGATACGAAGCACTTTCGGTGTCGGTCGAGAAGGAAATAAACATAGCACTTTTCCCAACCTCTGCTCCTTTAAGGGCTTTTGTCTTTTTTGTCGTTCGTCCGATCTTCGATTTGACCACCATGACAGATTTATTCCAGAATCAACAGGAAACGTTACTTCTAGTGTTAAGCATAAGCAATATGATGACTTTATTTCTTGCAATGATGATTTGCTTCACTATCATGCATCGGTAGGAGGATACGAAGCACTTTCGGTGTCGGTCGAGAAGGAAATAAACATAGCACTTTTGCCAACCTCTGCTCCATTAAGGGCTTTTGTCTTTTTTGTCTTTCGTCCGATCTTCGATTTGACCACCATGACAGATTTATTCCAAAATCAACAGAAAACGTTACTTCTAGCGTTACACATAAGCAATATGATGACTTTATTTCTTGCAATGATGATTTGCTTCACTTTCATGCATCGGTAGGAGGATACGGAGCACTTTCGGTGTCAGTCGAGTAGGAAATAAACATAGCACTTTTCCCAACCTCTGCTCCTTTAAGGGCTTTTGTCTTTTTTGTCGTTCGTCCGATCTTCGATTTGACCACCATGATAGATTTATTCCTAAATCAACAGAAAACGTTACTTCTAGCGTTACACATAAGCAATATGATGACTTTATTTCTTGCAATGATGATTTGCTTCACTTTCATGCATCGGTAGGAGGATACGGAGCACTTTCGGTGTCGGTCGAGAAGGAAATAAACATAGCACTTTTGCCAACCTCTGCTCTTTTAAGGGCTTTTGTCTTTTTTGTCTTTCGTCCGATCTTCGATTTGACCACCATGATAGATTTATTCCAAAATCAACAGAAAACGTTACTTCTAGCGTTACACATAAGCAATATGATGACTTTATTTCTTGCAATGATGATTTGCTTCACTTTCATGCATCGGTAGGAGGATACGAAGCACTTTCGGTGTCGGTCGAGAAGGAAATAAACATAGCACTTTTCCCAACCTCTGCTCCTTTAAGGGCTTTTGTCTTTTTTGTGTTTCGTCCGATCTTCGATTTGACCACCATGATAGATTTATTCCTAAATCAACAGAAAACGTTACTTCTAGCGTTACACATAAGCAATATGATGACTTTATTTCTTGCAATGATGATTTGCTTCACTTTCATGCATCGGTAGGAGGATACGGAGCACTTTCGGTGTCGGTCGAGAAGGAAATAAACATAGCACTTTTGCCAACCTCTGCTCTTTTAAGGGCTTTTGTCTTTTTTGTCTTTCGTCCGATCTTCGATTTGACCACCATGATAGATTTATTCCAAAATCAACAGAAAACGTTACTTCTAGCGTTACACATAAGCAATATGATGACTTTATTTCTTGCAATGATGATTTGCTTCACTTTCATGCATCGGTAGGAGGATACGGAGCACTTTCGGTGTCGGTCGAGAAGGAAATAAACATAGCACTTTTCCCAACCTCTGCTCCTTTAAGGGCTTTTGTCTTTTTTGTGTTTCGTCCGATCTTCGATTTGACCACCATGATAGATTTATTCCTAAATCAACAGAAAACGTTACTTCTAGCGTTACACATAAGCAATATGATGACTTTATTTCTTGCAATGATGATTTGCTTCACTTTCATGCATCGGTAGGAGGATACGGAGCACTTTCGGTGTCGGTCGAGAAGGAAATAAACATAGCACTTTTGCCAACCTCTGCTCTTTTAAGGGCTTTTGTCTTTTTTGTCTTTCGTCCGATCTTCGATTTGACCACCATGATAGATTTATTCCAAAATCAACAGAAAACGTTACTTCTAGCGTTACACATAAGCAATATGATGACTTTATTTCTTGCAATGATGATTTGCTTAACTTTCATGCATCGGTAGGAGGATACGAAGCACTTTCGGTGTCGGTCGAGAAGGAAATAAACATAGCACTTTTGCCAACCTCTGCTCTTTTAAGGGCTTTTGTCTTTTTTGTCTTTCGTCCGATCTTCGATTTGACCACCATGATAGATTTATTCCAAAATCAACAGAAAACGTTACTTCTAGCGTTACACATAAGCAATATGATGACTTTATTTCTTGCAATGATGATTTGCTTCACTTTCATGCATCGGTAGGAGGATACGAAGCACTTTCGGTGTCGGTCGAGAAGGAAATAAACATAGCACTTTTCCCAACCTCTGCTCCTTTAAGGGCTTTTGTCTTTTTTGTCGTTCGTCCGATCTTCGATTTGACCACCATGACAGATTTATTCCAGAATCAACAGGAAACGTTACTTCTAGTGTTAAGCATAAGCAATATGATGACTTTATTTCTTGCAATGATGATTTGCTTCACTATCATGCATCGGTAGGAGGATACGAAGCACTTTCGGTGTCGGTCGAGAAGGAAATAAACATAGCACTTTTGCCAACCTCTGCTCCATTAAGGGCTTTTGTCTTTTTTGTCTTTCGTCCGATCTTCGATTTGACCACCATGACAGATTTATTCCAAAATCAACAGAAAACGTTACTTCTAGCGTTACACATAAGCAATATGATGACTTTATTTCTTGCAATGATGATTTGCTTCACTTTCATGCATCGGTAGGAGGATACGGAGCACTTTCGGTGTCAGTCGAGTAGGAAATAAACATAGCACTTTTCCCAACCTCTGCTCCTTTAAGGGCTTTTGTCTTTTTTGTCGTTCGTCCGATCTTCGATTTGACCACCATGATAGATTTATTCCTAAATCAACAGAAAACGTTACTTCTAGCGTTACACATAAGCAATATGATGACTTTATTTCTTGCAATGATGATTTGCTTCACTTTCATGCATCGGTAGGAGGATACGGAGCACTTTCGGTGTCGGTCGAGAAGGAAATAAACATAGCACTTTTCCCAACCTCTGCTCTTTTAAGGGCTTTTGTCTTTTTTGTGTTTCGTCCGATCTTCGATTTGACCACCATGATAGATTTATTCCTAAATCAACAGAAAACGTTACTTCTAGCGTTACACATAAGCAATATGATGACTTTATTTCTTGCAATGATGATTTGCTTCACTTTCATGCATCGGTAGGAGGATACGAAGCTCTTTCGGTGTCGGTCGAGAAGGAAATAAACATAGCACTTTTCCCAACCTCTGCTCCTTTAAGGGCTTTTGTCTTTTTTGTCGTTCGTCCGATCTTCGATTTGACCACCATGATAGATTTATTCCTAAATCAACAGAAAACGTTACTTCTAGCGTTACACATAAGCAATATGATGACTTTATTTCTTGCAATGATGATTTGCTTCACTTTCATGCATCGGTAGGAGGATACGAAGCACTTTCGGTGTCGGTCGAGAAGGAAATAAACATAGCACTTTTCAAAACCTCTGCTCCTTTAAGGGCTTTTGTCTTTTTTGTCGTTCGTCCGATCTTCGATTTGACCACCATGACAGATTTATTCCAGAATCAACAGGAAACGTTACTTCTAGTGTTAAGCATAAGCAATATGATGACTTTATTTCTTGCAATGATGATTTGCTTCACTATCATGCATCGGTAGGAGGATACGAAGCACTTTCGGTGTCGGTCGAGAAGGAAATAAACATAGCACTTTTGCCAACCTCTGCTCCATTAAGGGCTTTTGTCTTTTTTGTCTTTCGTCCGATCTTCGATTTGACCACCATGATAGATTTATTCCAAAATCAACAGAAAACGTTACTTCTAGCGTTACACATAAGCAATATGATGACTTTATTTCTTGCAATGATGATTTGCTTCACTTTCATGCATCGGTAGGAGGATACGGAGCACTTTCGGTGTCGGTCGAGAAGGAAATAAACATAGCACTTTTCCCAACCTCTGCTCCTTTAAGGGCTTTTGTCTTTTTTGTCTTTCGTCCGATCTTCGATTTGACCACCATGATAGATTTATTCCTAAATCAACAGAAAACGTTACTTCTAGCGTTACACATAAGCAATATGATGACTTTATTTCTTGCAATGATGATTTGCTTCACTTTCATGCATCGGTAAGAGGATACGAAGCACTTTCGGTGTCGGTCGAGAAGGAAATAAACATAGCACTTTTCCCAACCTCTGCTCCTTTAAGGGCTTTTGTCTTTTTTGTCTTTCGTCCGATCTTCGATTTGACCACCATGATAGATTTATTCCTAAATCAACAGAAAACGTTACTTCTAGCGTTACACATAAGCAATATGATGACTTTATTTCTTGCAATGATGATTTGCTTCACTTTCATGCATCGGTAGGAGGATACGAAGCACTTTCGGTGTCGGTCGAGAAGGAAATAAACATAGCACTGTTGCCAACCTCTGCTCTTTTAAGGGCTTTTGTCTTTTTTGTGTTTCGTCCGATCATCGATTTGACCACCATGATAGATTTATTCCTAAATCAACAGAAAACGTTACTTCTAGCGTTACACATAAGCAATATGATGACTTTATTTCTTGCAATGATGATTTGCTTCACTTTCATGCATCGGTAGGAGGATACGAAGCACTTTCGGTGTCGGTCGAGAAGGAAATAAACATAGCACTTTTGCCAACCTCTGCTCCTTTAAGGGCTTTTGTCTTTTTTGTCGTTCGTCCGATCTTCGATTTGACCACCATGACAGATTTATTCCAGAATCAACAGGAAACGTTACTTCTAGTGTTAAGCATAAGCAATATGATGACTTTATTTCTTGCAATGATGATTTGCTTCACTTTCATGCATCGGTAGGAGGATACGGAGCACTTTCGGTGTCGGTCGAGAAGGAAATAAACATAGCACTTTTCCCAACCTCTGCTCCTTTAAGGGCTTTTGTCTTTTTTGTCTTTCGTCCGATCTTCGATTTGACCACCATGATAGATTTATTCCTAAATCAACAGAAAACGTTACTTCTAGCGTTACACATAAGCAATATGATGACTTTATTTCTTGCAATGATGATTTGCTTCACTTTCATGCATCGGTAAGAGGATACGAAGCACTTTCGGTGTCGGTCGAGAAGGAAATAAACATAGCACTTTTCCCAACCTCTGCTCCTTTAAGGGCTTTTGTCTTTTTTGTCTTTCGTCCGATCTTCGATTTGACCACCATGATAGATTTATTCCTAAATCAACAGAAAACGTTACTTCTAGCGTTACACATAAGCAATATGATGACTTTATTTCTTGCAATGATGATTTGCTTCACTTTCATGCATCGGTAGGAGGATACGAAGCACTTTCGGTGTCGGTCGAGAAGGAAATAAACATAGCACTTTTGCCAACCTCTGCTCTTTTAAGGGCTTTTGTCTTTTTTGTGTTTCGTCCGATCATCGATTTGACCACCATGATAGATTTATTCCTAAATCAACAGAAAACGTTACTTCTAGCGTTACACATAAGCAATATGATGACTTTATTTCTTGCAATGATGATTTGCTTCACTTTCATGCATCGGTAGGAGGATACGAAGCACTTTCGGTGTCGGTCGAGAAGGAAATAAACATAGCACTGTTGCCAACCTCTGCTCCTTTAAGGGCTTTTGTCTTTTTTGTGTTTCGTCCGATCTTCGATTTGACCATCATGATAGATTTATTCCTAAATCAACAGAAAACGTTACTTCTAGCGTTACACATAAGCAATATGATGACTTTATTTCTTGCAATGATGATTTGCTTAACTTTCATGCATTGGTAAGAGGATACGGAGCACTTTCGGTGTCAGTCGAGAAGGAAATAAACATAGCACTTTTCCCAACCTCTGCTCCTTTAAGGGCTTTTGTCTTTTTTGTCTTTCGTCCGATCTTCGATTTGACCACCATGATAGATTTATTCCTAAATCAACAGAAAACGTTACTTCTAGCGTTACACATAAGCAATATGATGACTTTATTTCTTGCAATGATGATTTGCTTCACTTTCATGCATCGGTAGGAGGATACGAAGCACTTTCGGTGTCGGTCGAGAAGGAAATAAACATAGCACTGTTGCCAACCTCTGCTCCTTTAAGGGCTTTTGTCTTTTTTGTGTTTCGTCCGATCTTCGATTTGACCACCATGATAGATTTATTCCTAAATCAACAGAAAACGTTACTTCTAGCGTTACACATAAGCAATATGATGACTTTATTTCTTGCAATGATGATTTGCTTCACTTTCATGCATCGGTAGGAGGATCCGAAGCACTTTCGGTGTCGGTCGAGAAGGAAATAAACATAGCACTTTTGCCAACCTCTGCTCCTTTAAGGGCTTTTGTCTTTTTTGTGTTTCGTCCGATCTTCGATTTGACCACCATGATAGATTTATTCCTAAATCAACAGAAAACGTTACTTCTAGCGTTACACATAAGCAATATGATGACTTTATTTCTTGCAATGATGATTTGCTTAACTTTCATGCATTGGTAAGAGGATACGGAGCACTTTCGGTGTCGGTCGAGAAGGAAATAAACATAGCACTGTTGCCAACCTCTGCTCCTTTAAGGGCTTTTGTCTTTTTTGTGTTTCGTCCGATCTTCGATTTGACCATCATGATAGATTTATTCCTAAATCAACAGAAAACGTTACTTCTAGCGTTACACATAAGCAATATGATGACTTTATTTCTTGCAATGATGATTTGCTTAACTTTCATGCATTGGTAAGAGGATACGGAGCACTTTCGGTGTCAGTCGAGAAGGAAATAAACATAGCACTTTTCCCAACCTCTGCTCTTTTAAGGGCTTTTGTCTTTTTTGTCTTTCGTCCGATCATCGATTTGACCACCATGATAGATTTATTCCTAAATCAACAGAAAACGTTACTTCTAGCGTTACACATAAGCAATATGATGACTTTATTTCTTGCAATGATGATTTGCTTCACTTTCATGCATCGGTAGGAGGATACGAAGCACTTTCGGTGTCGGTCGAGAAGGAAATAAACATAGCACTTTTCCCAACCTCTGCTCCTTTAAGGGCTTTTGTCTTTTTTGTCGTTCGTCCGATCTTCGATTTGACCACCATGACAGATTTATTCCAGAATCAACAGGAAACGTTACTTCTAGTGTTAAGCATAAGCAATATGATGACTTTATTTCTTGCAATGATGATTTGCTTCACTATCATGCATCGGTAGGAGGATACGAAGCACTTTCGGTGTCGGTCGAGAAGGAAATAAACATAGCACTTTTCCCAACCTCTGCTCCTTTAAGGGCTTTTGTCTTTTTTGTCGTTCGTCCGATCTTCGATTTGACCACCATGACAGATTTATTCCAGAATCAACAGGAAACGTTACTTCTAGTGTTAAGCATAAGCAATATGATGACTTTATTTCTTGCAATGATGATTTGCTTCACTTTCATGCATCGGTAGGAGGATACGAAGCACTTTCGGTGTCGGTCGAGAAGGAAATAAACATAGCACTTTTGCCAACCTCTGCTCTTTTAAGGGCTTTTGTCTTTTTTGTGTTTCGTCCGATCATCGATTTGACCACCATGATAGATTTATTCCTAAATCAACAGAAAACGTTACTTCTAGCGTTACACATAAGCAATATGATGACTTTATTTCTTGCAATGATGATTTGCTTCACTTTCATGCATCGGTAGGAGGATACGAAGCACTTTCGGTGTCGGTCGAGAAGGAAATAAACATAGCACTGTTGCCAACCTCTGCTCCTTTAAGGGCTTTTGTCTTTTTTGTGTTTCGTCCGATCTTCGATTTGACCATCATGATAGATTTATTCCTAAATCAACAGAAAACGTTACTTCTAGCGTTACACATAAGCAATATGATGACTTTATTTCTTGCAATGATGATTTGCTTAACTTTCATGCATTGGTAAGAGGATACGGAGCACTTTCGGTGTCGGTCGAGAAGGAAATAAACATAGCACTTTTCCCAATCTCTGCTCTTTCAAGGCCTTTTGTCTTTTTTGTCTTTCGTCCGATCATCGATTTGACCACCATGATAGATTTATTCCTAAATCAACAGAAAACGTTACTCCTAGCGTTACACATAAGCAATATGATGACTTTATTTCTTGCAATGATGATTTGCTTCACTTTCATGCATCGGTAGGAGGATACGAAGCACTTTCGGTGTCGGTCGAGAAGGAAATAAACATAGCACTGTTGCCAACCTCTGCTCCTTTAAGGGCTTTTGTCTTTTTTGTGTTTCGTCCGATCTTCGATTTGACCATCATGATAGATTTATTCCTAAATCAACAGAAAACGTTACTCCTAGCGTTACACATAAGCAATATGATGACTTTATTTCTTGCAATGATGATTTGCTTCACTTTCATGCATCGGTAGGAGGATACGAAGCACTTTCGGTGTCGGTCGAGAAGGAAATAAACATAGCACTTTTGCCAACCTCTGCTCTTTTAAGGGCTTTTGTCTTTTTTGTGTTTCGTCCGATCATCGATTTGACCACCATGATAGATTTATTCCTAAATCAACAGAAAACGTTACTCCTAGCGTTACACATAAGCAATATGATGACTTTATTTCTTGCAATGATGATTTGCTTCACTTTCAGGCATCGGTAGGAGGATACGAAGCACTTTCGGTGTCGGTCGAGAAGGAAATGAACATAGCACTGTTGCCAACCTCTGCTCCTTTAAGGGCTTTTGTCTTTTTTGTGTTTCGTCCGATCTTCGATTTGACCATCATGATAGATTTATTCCTAAATCAACAGAAAACGTTACTTCTAGTGTTAAGCATAAGCAATATGATGACTTTATTTCTTGCAATGATGATTTGCTTAACTTTCATGCATTGGTAGGAGGATACGAAGCACTTTCGGTGTCGGTCGAGAAGGAAATAAACATAGCACTTTTCCCAACCTCTGCTCCTTTAAGGGCTTTTGTCTTTTTTGTCGTTCGTCCGATCTTCGATTTGACCACCATGACAAATTTATTCCAGAATCAACAGGAAACGTTACTTCTAGTGTTAAGCATAAGCAATATGATGACTTTATTTCTTGCAATGATGATTTGCTTCACTTTCATGCATCGGTAGGAGGATACGAAGCACTTTCGGTGTCGGTCGAGAAGGAAATAAACATAGCACTTTTGCCAACCTCTGCTCCTTTAAGGGCTTTTGTCTTTTTTGTGTTTCGTCCGATCATCGATTTGACCACCATGATAGATTTATTCCTAAATCAACAGAAAACGTTACTTCTAGTGTTAAGCATAAGCAATATGATGACTTTATTTCTTGCAATGATGATTTGCTTCACTTTCATGCATCGGTAGGAGGATACGAAGCACTTTCGGTGTCGGTCGAGAAGGAAATAAACATAGCACTTTTGCCAACCTCTGCTCCTTTAAGGGCTTTTGTCTTTTTTGTGTTTCGTCCGATCTTCGATTTGACCACCATGATAGATTTATTCCTAAATCAACAGAAAACGTTACTCCTAGCGTTACACATAAGCAATATGATGACTTTATTTCTTGCAATGATGATTTGCTTCACTTTCATGCATCGGTAGGAGGATACGAAGCACTTTCGGTGTCGGTCGAGAAGGAAATAAACATAGCACTTTTGGAAACCTCTGCTCTTTTAAGGGCTTTTGTCTTTTTTGTGTTTCGTCCGATCATCGATTTGACCACCATGATAGATTTATTCCTAAATCAACAGAAAACGTTACTTCTAGTGTTAAGCATAAGCAATATGATGACTTTATTTCTTGCAATGATGATTTGCTTAACTTTCATGCATTGGTAGGAGGATACGAAGCACTTTCGGTGTCGGTCGAGAAGGAAATAAACATAGCACTTTTCCCAACCTCTGCTCCTTTAAGGGCTTTTGTCTTTTTTGTCGTTCGTCCGATCTTCGATTTGACCACCATGACAAATTTATTCCAGAATCAACAGGAAACGTTACTTCTAGTGTTAAGCATAAGCAATATGATGACTTTATTTCTTGCAATGATGATTTGCTTCACTTTCATGCATCGGTAGGAGGATACGAAGCACTTTCGGTGTCGGTCGAGAAGGAAATAAACATAGCACTTTTGCCAACCTCTGCTCCTTTAAGGGCTTTTGTCTTTTTTGTGTTTCGTCCGATCATCGATTTGACCACCATGATAGATTTATTCCTAAATCAACAGAAAACGTTACTTCTAGTGTAAAGCATAAGCAATATGATGACTTTATTTCTTGCAATGATGATTTGCTTCACTTTCATGCATCGGTAGGAGGATACGAAGCACTTTCGGTGTCGGTCGAGAAGGAAATAAACATAGCACTTTTGCCAACCTCTGCTCCTTTAAGGGCTTTTGTCTTTTTTGTGTTTCGTCCGATCATCGATTTGACCACCATGATAGATTTATTCCTAAATCAACAGAAAACGTTACTTCTAGCGTTACACATAAGCAATATGATGACTTTATTTCTTGCAATGATGATTTGCTTAACTTTCATGCATTGGTAAGAGGATACGGAGCACTTTCGGTGTCAGTCGAGAAGGAAATAAACATAGCACTTTTCCCAACCTCTGCTCCTTTAAGGGCTTTTGTCTTTTTTGTGTTTCGTCCGATCATCGATTTGACCACCATGATAGATTTATTCCTAAATCAACAGAAAACGTTACTTCTAGCGTTACACATAAGCAATATGATGACTTTATTTCTTGCAATGATGATTTGCTTCACTATCATGCATCGGTAGGAGGATACGAAGCACTTTCGGTGTCGGTCGAGAAGGAAATAAACATAGCACTTTTGCCAACCTCTGCTCTTTTAAGGGCTTTTGTCTTTTTTGTGTTTCGTCCGATCATCGATTTGACCACCATGATAGATTTATTCCTAAATCAACAGAAAACGTTACTTCTAGTGTTAAGCATAAGCAATATGATGACTTTATTTCTTGCAATGATGATTTGCTTAACTTTCATGCATTGGTAAGAGGATACGGAGCACTTTCGGTGTCGGTCGAGAAGGAAATAAACATAGCACTTTTCCCAACCTCTGCTCTTTCAAGGGCTTTTGTCTTTTTTGTCTTTCGTCCGATCATCGATTTGACCACCATGATAGATTTATTCCTAAATCAACAGAAAACGTTACTCCTAGCGTTACACATAAGCAATATGATGACTTTATTTCTTGCAATGATGATTTGCTTCACTTTCAGGCATCGGTAGGAGGATACGAAGCACTTTCGGTGTCGGTCGAGAAGGAAATGAACATAGCACTGTTGCCAACCTCTGCTCCTTTAAGGGCTTTTGTCTTTTTTGTGTTTCGTCCGATCTTCGATTTGACCATCATGATAGATTTATTCCTAAATCAACAGAAAACGTTACTTCTAGTGTTAAGCATAAGCAATATGATGACTTTATTTCTTGCAATGATGATTTGCTTCACTTTCATGCAACGGTAAGAGGATACGAAGCACTTTCGGTGTCGGTCGAGAAGGAAATAAACATAGCACTTTTGCCAACCTCTGCTCTTTTAAGGGCTTTTGTCTTTTTTGTGTTTCGTCCGATCATCGATTTGACCACCATGATAGATTTATTCCTAAATCAACAGAAAACGTTACTTCTAGTGTTAAGCATAAGCAATATGATGACTTTATTTCTTGCAATGATGATTTGCTTCACTTTCATGCATCGGTAGGAGGATACGAAGCACTTTCGGTGTCGGTCGAGAAGGAAATAAACATAGCACTTTTCCCAACCTCTGCTCCTTTAAGGGCTTTTGTCTTTTTTGTCGTTCGTCCGATCTTCGATTTGACCACCATGACAAATTTATTCCAGAATCAACAGGAAACGTTACTTCTAGTGTTAAGCATAAGCAATATGATGACTTTATTTCTTGCAATGATGATTTGCTTCACTTTCATGCATCGGTAGGAGGATACGAAGCACTTTCGGTGTCGGTCGAGAAGGAAATAAACATAGCACTTTTGCCAACCTCTGCTCTTTTAAGGGCTTTTGTCTTTTTTGTGTTTCGTCCGATCATCGATTTGACCACCATGATAGATTTATTCCTAAATCAACAGAAAACGTTACTTCTAGTGTTAAGCATAAGCAATATGATGACTTTATTTCTTGCAATGATGATTTGCTTCACTTTCATGCATCGGTAGGAGGATACGAAGCACTTTCGGTGTCGGTCGAGAAGGAAATAAACATAGCACTTTTGCCAACCTCTGCTCCTTTAAGGGCTTTTGTCTTTTTTGTGTTTCGTCCGATCTTCGATTTGACCACCATGATAGATTTATTCCTAAATCAACAGAAAACGTTACTTCTAGTGTTAAGCATAAGCAATATGATGACTTTATTTCTTGCAATGATGATTTGCTTAACTTTCATGCATTGGTAAGAGGATACGGAGCACTTTCGGTGTCGGTCGAGAAGGAAATAAACATAGCACTTTTCCCAACCTCTGCTCTTTCAAGGGCTTTTGTCTTTTTTGTCGTTCGTCCGATCTTCGATTTGACCACCATGATAGATTTATTCCAAAATCAACAGAAAACGTTACTTCTAGCGTTACACATAAGCAATATGATGACTTTATTTCTTGCAATGATGATTTGCTTCACTTTCATGCATCGGTAGGAGGATACGAAGCACTTTCGGTGTCGGTCGAGAAGGAAATAAACATAGCACTTTTGCCAACCTCTGCTCCATTAAGGGCTTTTGTCTTTTTTGTCTTTCGTCCGATCTTCGATTTGACCATCATGATAGATTTATTCCTAAATCAACAGAAAACGTTACTTCTAGCGTTACACATAAGCAATATGATGACTTTATTTCTTGCAATGATGATTTGCTTAACTTTCATGCATTGGTAAGAGGATACGGAGCACTTTCGGTGTCGGTCGAGAAGGAAATAAACATAGCACTTTTCCCAACCTCTGCTCTTTCAAGGGCTTTTGTCTTTTTTGTCGTTCGTCCGATCTTCGATTTGACCACCATGACAGATTTATTCCAGAATCAACAGGAAACGTTACTTCTAGTGTTAAGCATAAGCAATATGATGACATTATTTCTTGCAATGATGATTTGCTTCACTTTCATGCATCGGTAGGAGGATACGAAGCACTTTCGGTGTCGGTCGAGAAGGAAATAAACATAGCACTTTTGCCAACCTCTGCTCCATTAAGGGCTTTTGTCTTTTTTGTCTTTCGTCCGATCTTCGATTTGACCATCATGATAGATTTATTCCTAAATCAACAGAAAACGTTACTTCTAGCGTTACACATAAGCAATATGATGACTTTATTTCTTGCAATGATGATTTGCTTAACTTTCATGCATTGGTAAGAGGATACGGAGCACTTTCGGTGTCGGTCGAGAAGGAAATAAACATAGCACTTTTCCCAACCTCTGCTCTTTTAAGGGCTTTTGTCTTTTTTGTGTTTCGTCCGATCTTCGATTTGACCATCATGATAGATTTATTCCTAAATCAACAGAAAACGTTACTTCTAGCGTTACACATAAGCAATATGATGACTTTATTTCTTGCAATGATGATTTGCTTCACTTTCATGCATCGGTAGGAGGATACGAAGCACTTTCGGTGTCGGTCGAGAAGGAAATAAACATAGCACTTTTGCCAACCTCTGCTCCTTTAAGGGCTTTTGTCTTTTTTGTGTTTCGTCCGATCTTCGATTTGACCACCATGATAGATTTATTCCTAAATCAACAGAAAACGTTACTTCTAGTTTTAAGCATAAGCAATATGATGACTTTATTTCTTGCAATGATGATTTGCTTCACTTTCATGCATCGGTAGGAGGATACGAAGCACTTTCGGTGTCGGTCGAGAAGGAAATAAACATAGCACTTTTGCCAACCTCTGCTCTTTTAAGGGCTTTTGTCTTTTTTGTGTTTCGTCCGATCATCGATTTGACCACCATGATAGATTTATTCCTAAATCAACAGAAAACGTTACTCCTAGCGTTACACATAAGCAATATGATGACTTTATTTCTTGCAATGATGATTTGCTTCACTTTCATGCATTGGTAAGAGGATACGGAGCACTTTCGGTGTCAGTCGAGAAGGAAATAAACAAAGCACTTTTCCCAACCTCTGCTCCTTTAAGGGCTTTTGTCTTTTTTGTCGTTCGTCCGATCTTCGATTTGACCACCATGACAGATTTATTCCAGAATCAACAGGAAACGTTACTTCTAGTGTTAAGCATAAGCAATATGATGACTTTATTTCTTGCAATGATGATTTGCTTCACTTTCATGCATCGGTAGGAGGATACGAAGCACTTTCGGTGTCGGTCGAGAAGGAAATAAACATAGCACTTTTGCCAACCTCTGCTCTTTTAAGGGCTTTTGTCTTTTTTGTGTTTCGTCCGATCATCGATTTGACCACCATGATAGATTTATTCCTAAATCAACAGAAAACGTTACTTCTAGTGTTAAGCATAAGCAATATGATGACTTTATTTCTTGCAATGATGATTTGCTTCACTTTCATGCATCGGTAGGAGGATACGAAGCACTTTCGGTGTCGGTCGAGAAGGAAATAAACATAGCACTTTTCCCAACCTCTGCTCCTTTAAGGGCTTTTGTCTTTTTTGTCGTTCGTCCGATCTTCGATTTGACCACCATGACAGATTTATTCCAGAATCAACAGGAAACGTTACTTCTAGTGTTAAGCATAAGCAATATGATGACTTTATTTCTTGCAATGATGATTTGCTTCACTTTCATGCATCGGTAGGAGGATACGAAGCACTTTCGGTGTCGGTCGAGAAGGAAATAAACATAGCACTTTTGCCAACCTCTGCTCTTTTAAGGGCTTTTGTCTTTTTTGTGTTTCGTCCGATCATCGATTTGACCACCATGATAGATTTATTCCTAAATCAACAGAAAACGTTACTTCTAGTGTTAAGCATAAGCAATATGATGACTTTATTTCTTGCAATGATGATTTGCTTCACTTTCATGCATCGGTAGGAGGATACGAAGCACTTTCGGTGTCGGTCGAGAAGGAAATAAACATAGCACTTTTCCCAACCTCTGCTCCTTTAAACGCTTTTGTCTTTTTTGTCGTTCGTCCGATCTTCGATTTGACCACCATGACAGATTTATTCCAGAATCAACAGGAAACGTTACTTCTAGTGTTAAGCATAAGCAATATGATGACTTTATTTCTTGCAATGATGATTTGCTTCACTATCATGCATCGGTAGGAGGATACGAAGCACTTTCGGTGTCGGTCGAGAAGGAAATAAACATAGCACTTTTCCCAACCTCTGCTCCTTTAAGGGCTTTTGTCTTTTTTGTCGTTCGTCCGATCTTCGATTTGACCACCATGACAGATTTATTCCAGAATCAACAGGAAACGTTACTTCTAGTGTTAAGCATAAGCAATATGATGACTTTATTTCTTGCAATGATGATTTGCTTCACTTTCATGCATCGGTAGGAGGATACGAAGCACTTTCGGTGTCGGTCGAGAAGGAAATAAACATAGCACTTTTGCCAACCTCTGCTCTTTTAAGGGCTTTTGTCTTTTTTGTGTTTCGTCCGATCATCGATTTGACCACCATGATAGATTTATTCCTAAATCAACAGAAAACGTTACTTCTAGTGTTAAGCATAAGCAATATGATGACTTTATTTCTTGCAATGATGATTTGCTTCACTTTCATGCATCGGTAGGAGGATACGAAGCACTTTCGGTGTCGGTCGAGAAGGAAATAAACATAGCACTGTTGCCAACCTCTGCTCCTTTAAGGGCTTTTGCCTTTTTTGTGTTTCGTCCGATCTTCGATTTGACCATCATGATAGATTTATTCCTAAATCAACAGAAAACGTTACTTCTAGCGTTACACATAAGCAATATGATGACTTTATTTCTTGCAATGATGATTTGCTTAACTTTCATGCATTGGTAAGAGGATACGGAGCACTTTCGGTGTCGGTCGAGAAGGAAATAAACATAGCACTTTTCCCAACCTCTGCTCTTTCAAGGGCTTTTGTCTTTTTTGTCTTTCGTCCGATCATCGATTTGACCACCACGATAGATTTATTCCAGAATCTAACAGGAAACGTTACTTCTAGCGTTATACATAAGCAATATGATGACTTTATTTCTTGCAATGATGATTTGCTTCACTTTCAAGCATCGGTAGAAGAATACGGAGCACTTTCGGTGTCGGTCTAGAAGGAAATAAACATAGCACTTTTCCCAACCTCTGCTCTTTCAAGGGCTTTTGTCTTTTTTGTCTTTCGTCCGATCATCGATTTGACCACCACGATAGATTTATTCCAGAATCTAACAGTAAACGTTACTTCTAGCGTTATACATAAGCAATATGATGACTTTATTTCTTGCAATGATGATTTGCTTCACTTTCAAGCATCGGTAGAAGAATACGGAGCACTTTCGGTGTCGGTCTAGAAGGAAATAAACATAGCACTTTTCCCAACCTCTGCTCTTTCAAGGGCTTTTGTCTTTTTTGTCTTTCGTCCGATCATCGATTTGACCACCACGATAGATTTATTCCAGAATCTAACAGGAAACGTTACTTCTAGCATTAAACATAAGCAATATGATGAATTTATTTCTTGCAATGATGATTTGCTTCACTTTTATGCATCGGTAGGAGGATACGGAGCACTTTCGGTGTCGGTCGAGAAGGAAATAAACATAGCACTTTTCCCAACCTCTGCTCTTTCAAGGGCTTTTGTCTTTTTTGTCGTTCGTCCGATCTTCGATTTGACCACCATGACAGATTTATTCCAGAATCAACAGGAAACGTTACTTCTAGTGTTAAGCATAAGCAATATGATGACATTATTTCTTGCAATGATGATTTGCTTCACTTTCCTGCATCGGTAGGAGGATACGGAGCACTTTCGGTGTCGGTCGAGAAGGAAATAAACATAGCACTTTTCCCAACCTCTGCTCCATTAAGGGCTTTTGTCTTTTTTGTCTTTCGTCCGATCTTCGATTTGACCATCATGATAGATTTATTCCTAAATCAACAGAAAACGTTACTTCTAGCGTTACACATAAGCAATATGATGACTTTATTTCTTGCAATGATGATTTGCTTAACTTTCATGCATTGGTAAGAGGATACGGAGCACTTTCGGTGTCGGTCGAGAAGGAAATAAACATAGCACTTTTCCCAACCTCTGCTCTTTCAAGGGCTTTTGTCTTTTTTGTCGTTCGTCCGATCTTCGATTTGACCACCATGACAGATTTATTCCAGAATCAACAGGAAACGTTACTTCTAGTGTTAAGCATAAGCAATATGATGACATTATTTCTTGCAATGATGATTTGCTTCACTTTCATGCATCGGTAGGAGGATACGAAGCACTTTCGGTGTCGGTCGAGAAGGAAATAAACATAGCACTTTTGCCAACCTCTGCTCCATTAAGGGCTTTTGTCTTTTTTGTCTTTCGTCCGATCTTCGATTTGACCATCATGATAGATTTATTCCTAAATCAACAGAAAACGTTACTTCTAGCGTTACACATAAGCAATATGATGACTTTATTTCTTGCAATGATGATTTGCTTAACTTTCATGCATTGGTAAGAGGATACGGAGCACTTTCGGTGTCGGTCGAGAAGGAAATAAACATAGCACTTTTCCCAACCTCTGCTCTTTCAAGGGCTTTTGTCTTTTTTGTCGTTCGTCCGATCTTCGATTTGACCACCATGACAGATTTATTCCAGAATCAACAGGAAACGTTACTTCTAGTGTTAAGCATAAGCAATATGATGACTTTATTTCTTGCAATGATGATTTGCTTCACTTTCATGCATCGGTAGGAGGATACGAAGCACTTTCGGTGTCGGTCGAGAAGGAAATAAACATAGCACTGTTGCCAACCTCTGCTCCTTTAAGGGCTTTTGTCTTTTTTGTGTTTCGTCCGATCTTCGATTTGACCATCATGATAGATTTATTCCTAAATCAACAGAAAACGTTACTTCTAGCGTTACACATAAGCAATATGATGACTTTATTTCTTGCAATGATGATTTGCTTAACTTTCATGCATTGGTAAGAGGATACGGAGCACTTTCGGTGTCGGTCGAGAAGGAAATAAACATAGCACTTTTCCCAACCTCTGCTCTTTCAAGGGCTTTTGTCTTTTTTGTCGTTCGTCCGATCTTCGATTTGACCACCATGACAGATTTATTCCAGAATCAACAGGAAACGTTACTTCTAGTGTTAAGCATAAGCAATATGATGACTTTATTTCTTGCAATGATGATTTGCTTCACTTTCATGCATCGGTAGGAGGATACGAAGCACTTTCGGTGTCGGTCGAGAAGGAAATAAACATAGCACTTTTGCCAACCTCTGCTCCTTTAAGGGCTTTTGTCTTTTTTGTGTTTCGTCCGATCTTCGATTTGACCACCATGATAGATTTATTCCTAAATCAACAGAAAACGTTACTTCTAGTTTTAAGCATAAGCAATATGATGACTTTATTTCTTGCAATGATGATTTGCTTCACTTTCATGCATCGGTAGGAGGATACGAAGCACTTTCGGTGTCGGTCGAGAAGGAAATAAACATAGCACTTTTCCCAACCTCTGCTCTTTCAAGGGCTTTTGTCTTTTTTGTCGTTCGTCCGATCTTCGATTTGACCACCATGACAGATTTATTCCAGAATCAACAGGAAACGTTACTTCTAGTGTTAAGCATAAGCAATATGATGACATTATTTCTTGCAATGATGATTTGCTTCACTTTCATGCATCGGTAGGAGGATACGAAGCACTTTCGGTGTCGGTCGAGAAGGAAATAAACATAGCACTTTTGCCAACCTCTGCTCCTTTAAGGGCTTTTGTCTTTTTTGTGTTTCGTCCGATCTTCGATTTGACCACCATGATAGATTTATTCCTAAATCAACAGAAAACGTTACTTCTAGTTTTAAGCATAAGCAATATGATGACTTTATTTCTTGCAATGATGATTTGCTTCACTTTCATGCATCGGTAGGAGGATACGAAGCACTTTCGGTGTCGGTCGAGAAGGAAATAAACATAGCACTTTTCCCAACCTCTGCTCTTTCAAGGGCTTTTGTCTTTTTTGTCGTTCGTCCGATCTTCGATTTGACCACCATGACAGATTTATTCCAGAATCAACAGGAAACGTTACTTCTAGTGTTAAGCATAAGCAATATGATGACATTATTTCTTGCAATGATGATTTGCTTCACTTTCATGCATCGGTAGGAGGATACGAAGCACTTTCGGTGTCGGTCGAGAAGGAAATAAACATAGCACTTTTGCCAACCTCTGCTCTTTTAAGGGCTTTTGTCTTTTTTGTGTTTCGTCCGATCATCGATTTGACCACCATGATAGATTTATTCCTAAATCAACAGAAAACGTTACTCCTAGCGTTACACATAAGCAATATGATGACTTTATTTCTTGCAATGATGATTTGCTTCACTTTCATGCATTGGTAAGAGGATACGGAGCACTTTCGGTGTCAGTCGAGAAGGAAATAAACAAAGCACTTTTCCCAACCTCTGCTCCTTTAAGGGCTTTTGTCTTTTTTGTCGTTCGTCCGATCTTCGATTTGACCACCATGACAGATTTATTCCAGAATCAACAGGAAACGTTACTTCTAGTGTTAAGCATAAGCAATATGATGACTTTATTTCTTGCAATGATGATTTGCTTCACTTTCATGCATCGGTAGGAGGATACGAAGCACTTTCGGTGTCGGTCGAGAAGGAAATAAACATAGCACTTTTGCCAACCTCTGCTCTTTTAAGGGCTTTTGTCTTTTTTGTGTTTCGTCCGATCATCGATTTGACCACCATGATAGATTTATTCCTAAATCAACAGAAAACGTTACTTCTAGTGTTAAGCATAAGCAATATGATGACTTTATTTCTTGCAATGATGATTTGCTTCACTTTCATGCATCGGTAGGAGGATACGAAGCACTTTCGGTGTCGGTCGAGAAGGAAATAAACATAGCACTTTTCCCAACCTCTGCTCCTTTAAGGGCTTTTGTCTTTTTTGTCGTTCGTCCGATCTTCGATTTGACCACCATGACAGATTTATTCCAGAATCAACAGGAAACGTTACTTCTAGTGTTAAGCATAAGCAATATGATGACTTTATTTCTTGCAATGATGATTTGCTTCACTTTCATGCATCGGTAGGAGGATACGAAGCACTTTCGGTGTCGGTCGAGAAGGAAATAAACATAGCACTTTTGCCAACCTCTGCTCTTTTAAGGGCTTTTGTCTTTTTTGTGTTTCGTCCGATCATCGATTTGACCACCATGATAGATTTATTCCTAAATCAACAGAAAACGTTACTTCTAGTGTTAAGCATAAGCAATATGATGACTTTATTTCTTGCAATGATGATTTGCTTCACTTTCATGCATCGGTAGGAGGATACGAAGCACTTTCGGTGTCGGTCGAGAAGGAAATAAACATAGCACTTTTCCCAACCTCTGCTCCTTTAAGGGCTTTTGTCTTTTTTGTCGTTCGTCCGATCTTCGATTTGACCACCATGACAGATTTATTCCAGAATCAACAGGAAACGTTACTTCTAGTGTTAAGCATAAGCAATATGATGACTTTATTTCTTGCAATGATGATTTGCTTCACTATCATGCATCGGTAGGAGGATACGAAGCACTTTCGGTGTCGGTCGAGAAGGAAATAAACATAGCACTTTTCCCAACCTCTGCTCCTTTAAGGGCTTTTGTCTTTTTTGTCGTTCGTCCGATCTTCGATTTGACCACCATGACAGATTTATTCCAGAATCAACAGGAAACGTTACTTCTAGTGTTAAGCATAAGCAATATGATGACATTATTTCTTGCAATGATGATTTGCTTCACTTTCATGCATCGGTAGGAGGATACGAAGCACTTTCGGTGTCGGTCGAGAAGGAAATAAACATAGCACTTTTCCCAACCTCTGCTCTTTCAAGGGCTTTTGTCTTTTTTGTCTTTCGTCCGATCATCGATTTGACCACCACGATAGATTTATTCCAGAATCTAACAGGAAACGTTACTTCTAGCGTTATACATAAGCAATATGATGACTTTATTTCTTGCAATGATGATTTGCTTCACTTTCAAGCATCGGTAGAAGAATACGGAGCACTTTCGGTGTCGGTCTAGAAGGAAATAAACATAGCACTTTTCCCAACCTCTGCTCTTTCAAGGGCTTTTGTCTTTTTTGTCTTTCGTCCGATCATCGATTTGACCACCACGATAGATTTATTCCAGAATCTAACAGTAAACGTTACTTCTAGCGTTATACATAAGCAATATGATGACTTTATTTCTTGCAATGATGATTTGCTTCACTTTCAAGCATCGGTAGAAGAATACGGAGCACTTTCGGTGTCGGTCTAGAAGGAAATAAACATAGCACTTTTCCCAACCTCTGCTCTTTCAAGGGCTTTTGTCTTTTTTGTCTTTCGTCCGATCAACGATTTGACCACCACGATAGATTTATTTCAGAATCTAACAGGAAACGTTACTTCTAGCGTTATTTTTTTTTTTTTTTATGTGGCACGACATCCCCTAGTGGGACAAGGCCTCTCTCCGAAGAGAGTTTGTGTGACCGAAAGACGGTATATTATAGATCGGTGGTCAGCCGTTCATAATACCGGAGGGTGCCAAGACTCGAGATTCGATCCCACACCTGTGGTGCGGTGTTTCCTCGCGCTACCGCTGCGCCATGGGCACCCCCCTTCTAGCGTTATACATAAGCAATATGATGACTTTATTTCTTGCAATGATGATTCGCTTCACTTTCATGCATCGGTAGAAGAATACGGAGCACCTTCGGTGTCGGTATAGAAGGAAATAAACATAGCACTTTTCCCAACCTCTGCTTTTTAAGGGCTTTTGTCTTTTTTGTCTTTCTCCCGATCTTCGATTTGACCACCATGACAGATTTATTAAAGAATCTAACAGTAAACGTTACTTCTAGCGTTATACATAAGCAATATGATGACTTTATTTCTTGCAATGATGATTTGCTTCACTATCAAGCATCGGTAGAAGAATACGGAGCACTTTCGGTGTCGGTCTAGAAGGAAATAAACATAGCACTTTTCCCAACCTCGGCTTCTTCAAGGGCTTTTGTCTTTTTTGTCTTTCGTCCGATCATCGATTTGACCACCACGATAGATTTATTCCAGAATCTAACAGGAAACGTTACTTCTAGCATTAAACATAAGCAATATGATGAATTTATTTCTTGCAATGATGATTTGCTTCACTTTTATGCATCGATAGAAGGATACGGAGCACTTTCAGTGTCGGAAAAGGAAATAAACATAGCACTTTTTCCAACCTATGCTCCTTCAAGGGCTTTTGTCTTTTTTGTCTTTTGTCCGATCATCGATTTGACCACCATGATAGATTTATTCCAGAATCAACAGAAAACGTTACTTCTAGCGTTACACATAAGCAATATGATGACTTTATTTCTTACAATGATGATTTGCTTCACTTTCATGCATCGGTAGAAGAATACGGAGCACTTTCGGTGTTGGTCAGGAAGGAAATAAACATAGCACTTTTACCAACCTCTGCTCCTTTAAAGGCTTTTGTCTTTTTTGTCTTTCTTCCGATCTTCGATTTGACCACCATGATAGATTTATTCCAGAATCCACAGAAAACGTTACTTCTAGCGTTATACTTAAGCAATATGATGACTTTATTTCTTGCAATGATGATTTGCTTCACTTTTATGCATCGATAGAAGGATACGGAGCACTTTCAGTGTCGGTCTAGAAGGAAATAAACATAGCACTTTTTCCAACCTATGCTCCTTCAAGGGCTTTTGCCTTTTTTGTCTTTTGTCCGATCATCGATTTGACCACCATGATAGATTTATTCCAGAATCTAACAGGAAACGTTACTTCTAGCATTAAACATAAGCAATATGATGAATTTATTTCTTGCAATGATGATTTGCTTCACTTTTATGCATCGATAGAAGGATACGGAGCACTTTCAGTGTCGGTCTAGAAGGAAATAAACATAGCACTTTTCCCAACCTATGCCCCCACCAACATTTCGCTATGGAAAATGACCGCTGCTTTTCTGTGAAGTGTTCGGCTACTTTTCCTATTAAAGCAGCTCCGTTCATTTCTGATGCAGCACCGGAGTTCATGAAATAATTGAAGCGTATGAAATAATTAATGAAATAATTCAACAAATTTAAGCTTTGTTTTGAACCTTTGCAAAAAAATGTGAAAAAATTCAAAAAACATTTCACAACTCTTGTTCCGTTTGTTTCTCTTTCTTCTGTTCTGTTCTGCCTTTCTCGTTCTGCTGCCTCGCTCCCCTCTGCGGTCCTCTTGTAACCTCCTGATGTGTTCTGCTCGCCTGGTAGCAGGTGTTCCGCCGTTCCTTCGGCTTTGGGAGTTGATATGTTGCCTGAGGGTGAAAGATGTATATATTTGTCTTTGTTATTAAAGTTTTTACTTACCATTTGATTCTGCCAGTCCGAAGCGTGTGGGGTGTTAATCTCGAATTGTTCCAGTCGTCCACCGAGATTCTTGTACACCCTCGGGTTTAACTAGGGTTTTCTTTAATCGCTTTGGTGTTTGCGTGACAGTACACGCACGCGTCGCTTGATACACACATGTGTATAACGCACGCGCGTTGACCTTGTAAATAGAACCGCTAACAAGAACCAGCTGATTCTTGTTTTGCCACACTTGTGTGGCGACAACCGATCGCACCGTATGATTATTTTTGTTATATTTTCGCGCAGCATTAAATATACATATGCGCATGGAATTTCTTTGTGTTTTCATTACAGTTGTTCCTCACATGTTTAACATGTAATAAAAGGTACTTAAATATGACCGCAAAATGTTTGATTTAAATTTAAATACAAACTGGCGCTAGGCGCAGTGTACTGCCGGCGTCATTAACAGTGACCAAGCGATTAAGTTGCATGTTTTTATGTAACATGTGCTTTTTACGTTAAGAACCTTCAAACGAAAGTGGATGCGGAGCAAAGAACAATGCGAATGATCAAAGATGTACTTTTTCCTCCACGAGGAACTTTGCTTCATACCTAGCTTGAAATATATTACAGATAAGAAATTACTTTTACAAGGATAGGCCATGCCAAAATCTGGTTAAAAAGAATTGCACAGCCTACCCACATCTACTACATCCAAGTCACTGCTAGTTGCAATGATTTTTTTTTCAGATTTCGATGTCGCATCGCATTTTTCATTGCTTAACATTTGATTGTTTCATGAGATTACGTCTTTTGGAAACTAGTAAAGATCTACCCACAGATCTATATACCGATTGGAGACAGCATTCGGAAGTGACGGATAAAAATCTAGCTCTTATCAAAAGCTACTTTTGTGTGCAAAATACGCTCCAACATCTTTTTCCGCCGGAAACAATCGTTTCCCAGCATTTGGCGAAATCATGTATTGACAGTCTAAAAGAGAGCAGGTTAATGACACTCCTTAGTCAAAATGCATTCGTTTTTTTTAATGCTCGTAACCCTAATATAAGTACATAAACTCGTGTAGCAACTGCTCAGGCGGATAGAAAATTAATCACTGCCGGACAAAGATTATCGTTACTTTGTAATTAACCTTTGAACTGAGAAACACGGCTTGAACGTTTGCATTTAGAATAGACAAATTTTCGTCGACGATAAGAAACAAGTCAACCAAGTATATTGAATAAAGTAAATTTTATTGTAAGATTACATATTTATAGTACTTTCAAAATAACTTCCGACGGCCAGTTGGCCTTGGCCGAAACTTTTGCCATAGCCAACCAAACCAACCATTTGGGAATGTTTTCAGTAGTTGTAAATGTTTTTTTTCTCGATTGGTTGTAGTTGATAGCCATGAGCAAGGTGAGCAGTGTGGGATATTTCAATTATATTTGATCCATTCAACTCCTCCGATCCTCTTTACGCATGATTTACTGTGGCTATGTATGTCCAAACCACTGAATCGTACTCTTTATCGTGTTTTCTGATAAAGTTGATTTATTCCGGAAGACACTGCACACTATACACTTCTCCATACGCCGGAAGTCTTGACAGGAAGAACAGCGACTTTGGGCAAATCCTTCTCGCTGATTTTCATCCACGATATGCCGTTCTATGGGAGTTTCGGGACCACAAAACACTTTAAAAATACTGTAACAAGCTTCAAAAGTAATATAAAGTACTAGGCTTTTTAACCACTTGTCTTCTTCTGGTTTTAAATAATCGTTGATCACGAGGTCCGCTATTAAGCTGGATGTTAAACACAAAATCAAACGTAGACAGTTGATGTCAAACTTGTTCTAAATTTAAACGAAAGCTACTCTTTAATTTGCTTTTAACAGAAAGTTGCTAACGTGTTCCGTTTTTTCATGAAAAGTCGTTAAAATTTGTCTCATTTTTTAAATGCAAACGTTATTGTAATATTCCCGAAATGCAAACGTTTGTCACTAATCAAGATTTAATCGGTATAAGGACAGTCTATGTCGATTAAAAAAAAAATTAAATGCCCCACTTTTGGATATCTTTCACGCCCGAAGATAAAACTCGAAAATTAATTCTATATTTCAACTATCAAATGGCGAACATGAATCCCTAGCGTCGAACACCTCGCAATAATTGGCGATCGAGATCATTGATTCAAATGATCAATGTATCGCTAGGATAAATTTTTTATGTTTTGAATATAATGGACACACTTTGTGAATAGCCGAACATTTGTTAGTTTGATATTCATTCGTTTATTCACAGGTGTAAAACGTACAGCGGTAGCAATGGTAGCAACTGCGGGAGAAGAGTAAAAGTTGAATGCGGGAGGAAAAAAAATTCATCCGCCCTTCTTAGAACACAGCTTGAACCGGCAACTAGAAAACTTATGATTTGTTTTTCTAGCGCTGTAATTGCTGATATGCATGTGCATGTGCATGCGCTAACAGATCGTTCGAATTGAATAATATTTGTCTATTTTCTCGTTGTCATTATAAGTATGTAACACACACACACGATTTTGTAATAACGTAAATGACAACATTCCCATATATAGAAATTCTGTCGAAGGATTCTTTATTCTATCGAGTGTTGCTTTGAAGAGACCGCACGAGAATGCTTCGAATGCTTTTGAAATCATACATCTTTGATCATCTAAAACACAATCATTTCCGAGGCGATTGAGAAGATATAAATATTACTGCATAGGTATTTAGTGAGACTATCTTTTGTCTGAATGATGCACTTGGCTAGGAATAAACATTAAGGAGCTATTTTTGTTTTATTTCTTATCTTGTGTGGGCATCGACAACAAATTTGAAAGCGTAAATGTTGTTTACGGTTAGAATGTTCTACCGTTCGTGGCAGCGCCGCAGCCATCCAAAGTTCAAAAATACGCTTTCCGTTCAAACTGTAACGGTTTATGCTTTCCATCCGTCGCTTTATTTCATTTTTCATGCAAAGTGTCACTTAAGAGCGGGATGAAAAATTTCGGCGCTGCAGCGCGAATGCGACGGAGCATAAGTCAGTCGCTGCGTCTTGCTCCGATCCACGGGGATAGGTCAGGGTTCATACAAAATTGGTAGTAGGGACGTAGATAGTAGTATGGAGCATTGTGGATGGTGCTTACCTTTGCTTGGAAGAACAAAAAACGTGGTCTGAAGCATGTTGAATTGATCTAAGTTTTTTTTTTTTTAAGTTTTAAGTTAAAGGAAGAAAAACGTAGTGAGGAGCATGTTGGATGGTTCTTAATTTTGCTTGGAAGAACGTAAAAAGTAGTATGGAGCATTGGAGAAGGTGCTTAATTTTGCTTGGAAGAACGTAGATAAAAGTATGGAGCATTGTGGATGGTGCTTACCTTTGCTTGGAAGTACAAAAAACGTGGTCTGAAGCATGTTGAATTGATCTAAGTTTTTTTTTAAAGTTTTTAGTTAAGGAACGAAAAACGTAGTGTGGAGCATGTTGGATGGTTCTTAATTTAGCTTGGAAGAACGTAAAAAGTAGTATGGAGCATTGGAGAAGGTGCTTAATTTTGCTTGGAAGAACGTAGACAGTAGTATGGAGCATTGTGAATGGTGCTTGCCTTTGCTTGGAAGAACAAAAAACGTGGTCTGAAGCATGTTGAATTGATCTAAGTTTTTTTTTAAGTTTTTAGTTAAAGAAAAAAAAACGTAGTCCGGAGCATGTTGGATGGTTCTTAATTTTGCTTGGAAGAACGTTAAAAGTAGTATGGAGCATTGGAGAAAGTGCCTTATTTTGCTTGGAGGAACGTAGATAGTAGTACGAAGCATTGTGGATGTTGCTTACCTTTGCTTGGAAGAACAAAAAACGTGGTCTGAAGCATGTTGAATTGATCCAAGTTTTTTTTTTAAGTTTTTAGTTAAAGAAAGAAAAACGATGTCCGGAGCATGTTGGATGGTTCTTAATTTTGCTTGGAAAGACGTAAAAAGTAGTATGGAGCATTGGAGAATGTGCCTTATTTTGCTTGGAAGAACGTAAAAAGTAGTATGGAGCATAGATGATGGTGCTTACCTTTGCTTGGAAGAACAAAAAACGTGTACTGAAGCATGTTGAATTGATCTTAGTTTTTTTTTTAAGTTTTTAGTTAAAGAAAGAAAAACGAAGTCCGTAGCATGTTGGATGGTTCTTAATTTTGCTTGGAAGAACGTAAAAAGTAGTATGGAGCATTGGAGAATGTGATAAATTTTTCTTGGAAGAACGTAAAAAGTAGTATGGAGCATTGTGGATGGTGCTTAACTTTGCTTGGAAGAACAAAAAACGTGGTCTGAAGCATGTTGAATTGATCCAAGTTTTTTTTTTAAGTTTTTAGTTAAAGAAAGAAAAACGAAGTCCGGAGCATGTTGGATGGTTCTTAATTTTGCTTGGAAGAACGTAAAAAGTAGTATGGAGCATTGGAGAATGTGCCTAATTTTGCTTGGAAGAACGTAGATAGTAGTACGGAGCATTGTGGATGGTGCTTAACTTTGCTTGGAAGAACAAAAAACGTGGTCTGAAGCATGTTGAATTGATCCAAGTTTTTTTTTTTAAGTTTTTAGTTAAAGAAAAAAAAACGTAGTCCTGAGCATGTTGGATGGTTCTTAATTTTGCTTGGAAGAACGTAAAAAGTAGTATGGAGCATTGGAGAAGGTGCTTAATTTTGCTTGGAGGAACGTAGATAGTAGTACGGAGCAATGTGGATGGTACTTACTTTTGCTTGGAAGAACGAAAAACGTGGTCTGAAGCATGTTGAATTGGGCTCAGTTTTATTTATTTATTTTTTTTTTAAGTTTTTAGTTAAAGAAAGAAAAACATGGTCCGGAGCATGTTGGATGGTGCTTAATTTTGCTAGAAAGAACGTAAAGAGTACTTTGTAGCATTGGAGAAGGTGCTTAATTTTATTGGGAAGTACGTAAAGAGTAGTCAGGAGCATTGTGGATGGTGCTTACCTTTGCTTGGAAGAACGAAAAACGTGGTCTGAAGCATGTGGAATTTTGCTTTGCTTTTTTTTAAGTTTTTAGTTAAAGAAAGAAAAATATGGTCCGGAGCATGTTAGATGGTGCTTAATTTTGCTGGGAAGAACGTAAACAGTAGTCTGGAGCATTGGAGATGGTGCCTAATTTTATTGGGTAGAACGTAAAGAGTAGTCAGGAGAATTGTGGATGGTGCTTACCTTTGCTTGGAAGAACGAAAGACGTGGTCTGAGCATGTGGAATTGGGCTAAGTTTTTTTTTTTTTAAGTTTTTAGTTAAAGAAAGAAAAACATGGTCCGGAGCATGTTAGATGATGCTTAATTTTGCTGGGAAGAACGTTAACAGTAGTCTGGAGCATAGGAGAAGGTGCTTAATTTTATTAGGAAGAACGTAAAGAGTAGTCAGGAGCATTGCGGATGGTGGTTACCGTTGCTTGGAAGAACGAAAAACGTGGTCTGAAGGAAGTGGAATTTTGCTTTGCTTTTTTTTAAGTTTTTAGTTAAAGAAGAAAAAACCTGGTCCGGAGCATGTCAGATGGTGCTTAATTTTGCTGGGAAGAACGTTAACAGTATTCTGGAGCATTGGAGAAAGTGCTTAATTTTATTAGGAAGAACGTAAAGAGTTGTCAGGCGCATTGTGGATGGTGCTTACCTTTGCTTGGAAGAACGAAAAACGTGGTCTGAAGGAAGTGGAATTTTGCTTTGCTTTTTTTTAAGTTTTTAGTTAAAGATAGAAAAACATGGTCCGGAGCATGATAGATGGTGTCTGATTTTGCTGGGAAGAACGTTAACAGTAGTCTGGAGCATTGGAGAAGGTGCTTAATTTTATTGGGAAGAACGTAAAGAGTTGTCAGGCGCATTGTGGATGGTGCTTACCTTTGCTTGGAAGAACGAAAAACGTGGTCTGAAGGAAGTGGAATTTTGCTTTGCTTTTTTTTAAGTTTTTAGTTAAAGAAGGAAAAACATGGTCCGGAGCGTGTTAGATGGTGTCTGATTTTGCTGGGAAGAACGTTAACAGTAGTCTGGAGCATTGGAGAAGGTGCTTAATTTTATTGGGAAGAACGTAAAGAGTAGTCAGGAGCATTGTGGATGGTGCTTACCTTTGCTTGGAAGTACGAAAAACGTGGTTTGAAGGAAGTGGAATTTTGCTTTGCTTTTTTTTAAGTTTTTAGTTAAAGATAGAATAACATGGTCCGGAGCATGTTAGATGGTGCTTAATTTTGCAGGGAAGAACGTTAACAGTAGTCTGGAGCATTGGAGAAGGTGCTTAATTTTATTGGGAAGAACGTAAAGAGTAGTCAGGAGCATTGTGGATGGTGCTTACCGTTGCTTGGAAGAACGAAAAACGTGGACTGAAGGAAGTGGAATTTTGCTTTGCTTTTTTTTAAGTTTTTAGTTAAAGAAAGAAAAACCTGGTCCGGAGCATGATAGATGGTGTCTGATTTTGCTGGGAAGAACGTTAACAGTAGTCTGGAGCATTGGAGAAGGTGCTTAATTTTATTGGGAAGAACGTAAAGAGTAGTCAGGAGCATTGTGGATGGTGCTTACCGTTGCTTGGAAGAACGAAAAACGTGGTTTGAAGGAAGTGGAATTTTGCTTTGCTTTTTTTTAAGTTTTTAGTTAAAGAAGGAAAAACATGGTCCGGAGCATGATAGATGGTGCTTAATTTTGCTGGGAAGAACGTTAACAGTAGTCTGGAGCATTGGAGAAGGTGCTTATTTTTATTAGGAAGAACGTAAAGAGTAGTCAGGAGCATTGTGGATGGTGCTTACCGTTGCTTGGAAGAACGAAAAACGTGGTCTGAAGGAAGTGGAATTTTGCTTTGCTTTTTTTTAAGTTTTTAGTTAAAGAAGGAAAAACATGGTCCGGAGCATGTTAGATGGTGCTTAATTTTGCTGGGAAGAACGTTAACAGTAGTCTGGAGCATAGGAGAAGGTGCTTAATTTTATTAGGAAGAACGTAAAGAGTAGTCAGGAGCATTGTGGATAGTGCTTACCGTTGCTTGGAAGAACGAAAAACGTGGTCTGAAGGAAGTGGAATTTTGCTTTGCTTTTTTTTTAAGTTTTTAGTAAAAGAAGGAAAAACATGGTCCGGAGCATGTTAGATGGTGCTTAATTTTGCTGGGAAGAACGTTAACAGTAGTCTGGAGCATTGGAGAAGGTGCTTAATTTTATTGGGAAGAACGTAAAGAATTGTCAGGCGCATTGTGGATGGTGCTTACCGTTCCTTGGAAGAACGAAAAACGTGGTCTGAAGGAAGTGGAATTTTGCTTTGCTTTTTTTTAAGTTTTTAGTTAAAGATAGAAAAACATGGTCCGGAGCATGTTAGATGGTGCTTAATTTTGCTGGGAAGAACGTTAACAGTAGTCTGGAGCATTGGAGAAGGTGCTTAATTTTATTAGGAAGAACGTAAAGAGTAGTCAGGAGCATTGCGGATGGTGGTTACCGTTGCTTGGAAGAACGAAAAACGTGGTCTGAAGGAAGTGGAATTTTGCTTTGCTTTTTTTCAAGTTTTCAGTTAAAGAAGGAAAAACATGGTCCGGAGCATGTTAGATGGTGCTTAATTTTGCTGGGAAGAACGTTAACAGTAGTCTGGAGCATAGGAGAAGGTGCTTAATTTTATTAGGAAGAACGTAAAGAGTAGTCAGGAGCATTGTGAATGGTGCTTACCGTTCCTTGGAAGAACGAAAAACGTGGTCTGAAGGAAGTGGAATTTTGCTTTGCTTTTTTTTAAGTTTTTAGTTAAAGAAGGAAAAACATGGTCCGGAGCATGTTAGATGGTGCTTAATTTTGCTGGGAAGAACGTTAACAGTAGTCTGGAGCATAGGAGAAGGTGCTTAATTTTATTAGGAAGAACGTAAAGAGTAGTCAGGAGCATTGTGGATAGTGCTTACCGTTGCTTGGAAGAACGAAAAACGTGGTCTGAAGGAAGTGGAATTTTGCTTTGCTTTTTTTTAAGTTTTTAGTTAAAGAAGGAAAAACATGGTCCGGAGCATAATAGATGGTGCTTAATTTTGCTGGGAAGAACGTTAACAGTAGTCTGGAGCATAGGAGAAGGTGCTTAATTTTATTAGGAAGAACGTAAAGAGTAGTCAGGAGCATTGTGGATGGTGCTTACCGTTGCTTGGAAGAACGAAAAACGTGGTCTGAAGGAAGTGGAATTTTGCTTTGCTTTTTTTTAAGTTTTTAGTTAAAGAAGGAAAAACATGGTCCGGAGCATGTTAGATGGTGCTTAATTTTGCTGGGAAGAACGTTAACAGTAGTCTGGAGCATAGGAGAAGGTGCTTAATTTTATTAGGAAGAACGTAAAGAGTAGTCAGGAGCATTGTGAATGGTGCTTACCGTTCCTTGGAAGAACGAAAAACGTGGTCTGAAGGAAGTGGAATTTTGCTTTGCTTTTTTTTAAGTTTTTAGTTAAAGAAGGAAAAACATGGTCCGGAGCATGTTAGATGGTGCTTAATTTTGCTGGGAAGAACGTTAACAGTAGTCTGGAGCATAGGAGAAGGTGCTTAATTTTATTAGGAAGAACGTAAAGAGTAGTCAGGAGCATTGTGGATAGTGCTTACCGTTGCTTGGAAGAACGAAAAACGTGGTCTGAAGGAAGTGGAATTTTGCTTTGCTTTTTTTTAAGTTTTTAGTTAAAGAAGGAAAAACATGGTCCGGAGCATAATAGATGGTGCTTAATTTTGCTGGGAAGAACGTTAACAGTAGTCTGGAGCATAGGAGAAGGTGCTTAATTTTATTAGGAAGAACGTAAAGAGTAGTCAGGAGCATTGTGGATGGTGCTTACCGTTGCTTGGAAGAACGAAAAACGTGGTCTGAAGGAAGTGGAATTTTGCTTTGCTTTTTTTTAAGTTTTTAGTTAAAGAAGGAAAAACATGGTCCGGAGCATGTTAGATGGTGCTTAATTTTGCTGGGAAGAACGTTAACAGTAGTCTGGAGCATAGGAGAAGGTGCTTAATTTTATTAGAAAGAACGTAAAGAGTAGTCAGGAGCATTGTGGATGGTGCTTACCGTTGCTTGGAAGAACGAAAAACGTGGTCTGAAGGAAGTGGAATTTTGCTTTGCTTTTTTTTAAGTTTTTAGTTAAAGAAGGAAAAACATGGTCCGGAGCATGTTAGATGGTGCTTAATTTTGCTGGGAAGAACGTTAACAGTAGTCTGGAGCATAGGAGAAGGTGCTTAATTTTATTAGGAAGAACGTAAAGAGTAGTCAGGAGCATTGTGGATAGTGCTTACCGTTGCTTGGAAGAACGAAAAACGTGGTCTGAAGGAAGTGGAATTTTGCTTTGCTTTTTTTTAAGTTTTTAGTTAAAGAAGGAAAAACATGGTCCGGAGCATGTTAGATGGTGCTTAATTTTGCTGGGAAGAACGTTAACAGTAGTCTGGAGCATAGGAGAAGGTGCTTAATTTTATTAGGAAGAACGTAAAGAGTAGTCAGGAGCATTGTGAATGGTGCTTACCGTTCCTTGGAAGAACGAAAAACGTGGTCTGAAGGAAGTGGAATTTTGCTTTGCTTTTTTTTAAGTTTTTAGTTAAAGAAGGAAAAACATGGTCCGGAGCATGTTAGATGGTGCTTAATTTTGCTGGGAAGAACGTTAACAGTAGTCTGGAGCATAGGAGAAGGTGCTTAATTTTATTAGGAAGAACGTAAAGAGTAGTCAGGAGCATTGTGGATGGTGCTTACCGTTGCTTGGAAGAACGAAAAACGTGGTCTGAAGGAAGTGGAATTTTGCTTTGCTTTTTTTAAGTTTTTAGTTAAAGAAGGAAAAACATGGTCCGGAGCATGTTAGATGGTGCTTAATTTTGCTGGGAAGAACGTTAACAGTAGTCTGGAGCATTGGAGAAGGTGCTTAATTTTATTGGGAAGAACGTAAAGAGTAGTCAGGAGCATTGTGGATGGTGCTTACCGTTGCTTGGAAGAACGAAAAACGTGGTCTGAAGGAAGTGGAATTTTGCTTTGCTTTTTTTTAAGTTTTTAGTTAAAGAAGGAAAAACATGGTCCGGAGCATGTTAGATGGTGCTTAATTTTGCTGGGAAGAACGTTAACAGTAGTCTGGAGCATTGGAGAAGGTGCTTAATTTTATTGGGAAGAACGTAAAGAATTGTCAGGCGCATTGTGGATGGTACTTACCGTTCCTTGGAAGAACGAAAAACGTGGTCTGAAGGAAGTGGAATTTTGCTTTGCTTTTTTTTAAGTTTTTAGTTAAAGAAGGAAAAACATGGTCCGGAGCATGTTAGATGGTGCTTAATTTTGCTGGGAAGAACGTTAACAGTAGTCTGGAGCATTGGAGAAGGTGCTTAATTTTATTAGGAAGAACGTAAAGAGTAGTCAGGAGCATTGTGGATGGTGCTTACCTTTGCTTGGAAGAACGAAAAACGTGGTCTGAAGGAAGTGGAATTTTGCTTTGCTTTTTTTTAAGTTTTTAGTTAAAGAGAGAAAAACATGGTCCGGAGCATAATAGATGGTGCTTAATTTTGCTGGGAAGAACGTTAACAGTAGTCTGGAGCATAGGAGAAGGTGCTTAATTTTATTAGGAAGAACGTAAAGAGTAGTCAGGAGCATTGTGGATGGTGCTTACCGTTGCTTGGAAGAACGAAAAACGTGGTTTGAAGGAAGTGGAATTTTGCTTTGCTTTTTTTTAAGTTTTTAGTTAAAGAGAGAAAAACATGGTCCGGAGCATAATAGATGGTGCTTAATTTTGCTGGGAAGAACGTTAACAGTAGTCTGGAGCATAGGAGAAGGTGCTTAATTTTATTAGGAAGAACGTAAAGAGTAGTCAGGAGCATTGTGGATGGTGCTTACCGTTGCTTGGAAGAACGAAAAACGTGGTTTGAAGGAAGTGGAATTTTGCTTTGCTTTTTTTTAAGTTTTTAGTTAAAGATAGAAAAACATGGTCCGGAGCATGTTAGATGGTGCTTAATTTTGCTGGGAAGAACGTTAACAGTAGTCTGGAGCATAGGAGAAGGTGCTTAATTTTATTAGGAAGAACGTAAAGAGTAGTCAGGAGCATTGTGGATGGTGCTTACCGTTGCTTGGAAGAACGAAAAACGTGGTCTGAAGGAAGTGGAATTTTGCTTTGCTTTTTTTTAAGTTTTTAGTTAAAGAAGGAAAAACATGGTCCGGAGCATGTTAGATGGTGCTTAATTTTGCTGGGAAGAACGTTAACAGTAGTCTGGAGCATTGGAGAAGGTGCTTTATTTTATTGGGAAGAACGTAAAGAGTAGTCAGGAGCATTGTGGATGGTGCTTACCGTTGCTTGGAAGAACGAAAAACGTGGTTTGAAGGAAGTGGAATTTTGCTTTGCTTTTTATAAGTTTTTAGTTAAAGAAGGAAAAACATGGTCCGGAGCATGTTAGATGGTGCTTAATTTTGCTGGGAAGAACGTTAACAGTAGTCTGGAGCATTGGAGAAGGTGCTTAATTTTATTGGGAAGAACGTAAAGAATTGTCAGGCGCATTGTGGATGGTACTTACCGTTGCTTGGACGAACGAAAAACGTGGTCTGAAGGAAGTGGAATTTTGCTTTGCTTTTTTTTAAGTTTTTAGTTAAAGAAGGAAAAACATGGTCCGGAGCATGTTAGATGGTGTCTGATTTTGCTGGGAAGAACGTTAACAGTAGTCTGGAGCATTGGAGAAGGTGCTTAATTTTATTGGGAAGAACGTAAAGAGTAGTCAGGAGCATTGTGGATGGTGCTTACCGTTGCTTGGAAGAACGAAAAACGTGGTCTGAAGGAAGTGGAATTTTGCTTTGCTTTTTTTTAAGTTTTTAGTTAAAGAAGGAAAAACATGGTCCGGAGCATGTTAGATGGTGCTTAATTTTGCTGGGAAGAACGTTAACAGTAGTCTGGAGCATTGGAGAAGGTTCTTAATTTTATTGGGAAGAACGTAAAGAGTAGTCAGGAGCATTGTGGATGGTGCTTACCGTTGCTTGGAAGAACGAAAAACGTGGTCTGAAGGAAGTGGAATTTTGCTTTGCTTTTTCTTAAGTTTTTAGTTAAAGAAGGAAAAACATGGTCCGGAGCATGTTAGATGGTGCTTAATTTTGCTGGGAAGAACGTTAACAGTAGTCTGGAGCATTGGAGAAGGTTCTTAATTTTATTGGGAAGAACGTAAAGAGTAGTCAGGAGCATTGTGGATGGTGCTTACCGTTGCTTGGAAGAACGAAAAACGTGGTCTGAAGGAAGTGGAATTTTGCTTTGCTTTTTTTTAAGTTTTTAGTTAAAGAAGGAAAAACATGGTCCGGAGCATGTTAGATGGTGCTTAATTTTGCTGGGAAGAACGTTAACAGTAGTCTGGAGCATTGGAGAAGGTTCTTAATTTTATTGGGAAGAACGTAAAGAGTAGTCAGGAGCATTGTGGATGGTGCTTACCGTTCCTTGGAAGAACGAAAAACGTGGTTTGAAGGAAGTGGAATTTTGCTTTGCTTTTTTTTAAGTTTTTAGTTAAAGATAGAAAAACATGGTCCGGAGCATGTTAGATGGTGCTTAATTTTGCTGGGAAGAACGTTAACAGTAGTCTGGAGCATTGGAGAAGGTGCTTAATTTTATTGGGAAGAACGTAAAGAATTGTCAGGAGCATTGTGGATGGTGCTTACCGTTGCTTGGAAGAACGAAAAACGTGGGTTGAAGGAAGTGGAATTTTGCTTTGCTTTTTTTTAAGTTTTCAGTTAAAGAAAGACAAACATGGTCCGGAGCATGTTAGATGGTGCTTAATTTTGCTGGGAAGAACGTTAACAGTAGTCTGGAGCATAGGAGAAGGTGCTTAATTTTATTAGGAAGAACGTAAAGAGTAGTCAGGAGCATTGTGGATGGTGCTTACCGTTGCTTGGAAGAACGAAAAACGTGGTCTGAAGGAAGTGGAATTTTGCTTTGCTTTTTTTTAAGTTTTTAGTTAAAGAAGGAAAAACATGGTCCGGAGCATGTTAGATGGTGCTTAATTTTGCTGGGAAGAACGTTAACAGTAGTCTGGAGCATTGGAGAAGGTTCTTAATTTTATTGGGAAGAACGTAAAGAGTAGTCAGGAGCATTGTGGATGGTGCTTACCGTTGCTTGGAAGAACGAAAAACGTGGTCTGAAGGAAGTGGAATTTTGCTTTGCTTTTTTTTAAGTTTTTAGTTAAAGAAGGAAAAACATGGTCCGGAGCATGTTAGATGGTGCTTAATTTTGCTGGGAAGAACGTTAACAGTAGTCTGGAGCATTGGAGAAGGTTCTTAATTTTATTGGGAAGAACGTAAAGAGTAGTCAGGAGCATTGTGGATGGTGCTTACCGTTGCTTGGAAGAACGAAAAACGTGGTCTGAAGGAAGTGGAATTTTGCTTTGCTTTTTTTTAAGTTTTTAGTTAAAGAAGGAAAAACATGGTCCGGAGCATGTTAGATGGTGCTTAATTTTGCTGGGAAGAACGTTAACAGTAGTCTGGAGCATTGGAGAAGGTTCTTAATTTTATTGGGAAGAACGTAAAGAGTAGTCAGGAGCATTGTGGATGGTGCTTACCGTTGCTTGGAAGAACGAAAAACGTGGTCTGAAGGAAGTGGAATTTTGCTTTGCTTTTTTTTAAGTTTTTAGTTAAAGAAGGAAAAACATGGTCCGGAGCATGTTAGATGGTGCTTAATTTTGCTGGGAAGAACATTAACAGTAGTCTGGAGCATAGGAGAAGGTGCTTAATTTTATTGGGAAGAACGTAAAGAGTAGTCAGGAGCATTGTGGATGGTGCTTACCGTTGCTTGGAAGAACGAAAAACGTGGTCTGAAGGAAGTGGAATTTTGCTTTGCTTTTTTTTAAGTTTTTAGTTAAAGAAGGAAAAACATGGTCCGGAGCATGTTAGATGGTGTCTGATTTTGCTGGGAAGAACGTTAACAGTAGTCTGGAGCATTGGAGAAGGTGCTTAATTTTATTGGGAAGAACGTAAAGAGTAGTCAGGAGCATTGTGGATGGTGCTTACCGTTGCTTGGAAGAACGAAAAACGTGGTCTGAAGGAAGTGGAATTTTGCTTTGCTTTTTTTTAAGTTTTTAGTTAAAGAAGGAAAAACATGGTCCGGAGCATGTTAGATGGTGCTTAATTTTGCTGGGAAGAACGTTAACAGTAGTCTGGAGCATTGGAGAAGGTGCTTAATTTTATTGGGAAGAACGTAAAGAGTAGTCAGGAGCATTGTGGATGGTGCTTACCGTTGCTTGGAAGAACGAAAAACGTGGTCTGAAGGAAGTGGAATTTTGCTTTGCTTTTTTTAAAGTTTTTAGTTAAAGACAGAAAAACATGGTCCGGAGCATGTTAGATGGTGCTTAATTTTGCTGGGAAGAACGTTAACAGTAGTCTGGAGCATTGGAGAAGGTGCTTAATTTTATTGGGAAGAACGTAAAGAGTAGTCAGGAGCATTGTGGATGGTGCTTACCTTTGCTTGGAAGAACGAAAAACGTGGTCTGAAGGAAGTGGAATTTTGCTTTGCTTTTTTTTTAAGTTTTTAGTTAAAGAAGGAAAAACATGGTCCGGAGCATGTTAGATGGTGCTTAATTTTGCTGGGAAGAACGTTAACAGTAGTCTGGAGCATTGGAGAAGGTGCTTAATTTTATTGGGAAGAACGTAAAGAATTGTCAGGCGCATTGTGGATGGTGCTTACCGTTCCTTGGAAGAACGAAAAACGTGGTCTGAAGGAAGTGGAATTTTGCTTTGCTTTTTTTTAAGTTTTTAGTTAAAGATAGAAAAACATGGTCCGGAGCATGTTAGATGGTGCTTAATTTTGCTGGGAAGAACGTTAACAGTAGTCTGGAGCATTGGAGAAGGTGCTTAATTTTATTGGGAAGAACGTAAAGAATTGTCAGGCGCATTGTGGATGGTGCTTACCGTTCCTTGGAAGAACGAAAAACGTGGTCTGAAGGAAGTGGAATTTTGCTTTGCTTTTTTTAAAGTTTTTAGTTAAAGAAGGAAAAACATGGTCCGGAGCATGTTAGATGGTGCTTAATTTTGCTGGGAAGAACGTTAACAGTAGTCTGGAGCATTGGAGAAGGTGCTTAATTTTATTGGGAAGAACGTAAAGAATTGTCAGGCGCATTGTGGATGGTGCTTACCGTTCCTTGGAAGAACGAAAAACGTGGTCTGAAGGAAGTGGAATTTCGCTTTGCTTTTTTTTAAGTTTTTAGTTAAAGAAAGACAAACATGGTCCGGAGCATGTTAGATGGTGCTTAATTTTGCTGGGAAGAACGTTAACAGTAGTCTGGAGCATTGGAGAAGGTGCTTAATTTTATTGGGAAGAACGTAAAGAATTGTCAGGCGCATTGTGGATGGTGCTTACCGTTGCTTGGAAGAACGAAAAACGTGGTCTGAAGGAAGTGGAATTTTGCTTTGCTTTTTCTTAAGTTTTTAGTTAAAGAAGGAAAAACATGGTCCGGAGCATGTTAGATGGTGCTTAATTTTGCTGGGAAGAACGTTAACAGTAGTCTGGAGCATTGGAGAAGGTGCTTAATTTTATTGGGAAGAACGTAAAGAATTGTCAGGCGCATTGTGGATGGTGCTTACCGTTCCTTGGAAGAACGAAAAACGTGGTCTGAAGGAAGTGGAATTTTGCTTTGCTTTTTTTTAAGTTTTTAGTTAAAGATAGAAAAACATGGTCCGGAGCATGTTAGATGGTGCTTAATTTTGCTGGGAAGAACGTTAACAGTAGTCTGGAGCATAGGAGAAGGTGCTTAATTTTATTAGGAAGAACGTAAAGAGTAGTCAGGAGCATTGTGGATGGTGCTTACCGTTGCTTGGAAGAACGAAAAACGTGGTCTGAAGGAAGTGGAATTTTGCTTTGCTTTTTTTTAAGTTTTTAGTTAAAGAAGGAAAAACATGGTCCGGAGCATGTTAGATGGTGCTTAATTTTGCTAGGAAGAACGTTAACAGTAAACTGGAGCATTGGAGAAGGTTCTTAATTTTATTGGGAAGAACGTAAAGAGTAGTCAGGAGCATTGTGGATGGTGCTTACCGTTGCTTGGAAGAACGAAAAACGTGGTCTGAAGGAAGTGGAATTTTGCTTTGCTTTTTTTTAAGTTTTTAGTTAAAGAAGGAAAAACATGGTCCGGAGCATGTTAGATGGTGCTTAATTTTGCTGGGAAGAACGTTAACAGTCGTCTGGAGCATAGGAGAAGGTGCTTAATTTTATTGGGAAGAACGTAAAGAATTGTCAGGCGCATTGTGGATAGTGCTTACCGTTGCTTGGAAGAACGAAAAACGTGGTCTGAAGGAAGTGAAATTTTGCTTTGCTTTTTTTTAAGTTTTTAGTTAAAGAAGGAAAAACATGGTCCGGAGCATGTTAGATGGTGCTTAATTTTGCTGGGAAGAACGTTAACAGTAGTCTGGAGCATAGGAGAAGGTGCTTAATTTTATTAGGAAGAACGTAAAGAGTAGTCAGGAGCATTGTGGATGGTGCTTACCGTTGCTTGGAAGAACGAAAAACGTGGGTTGAAGGAAGTGGAATTTTGCTTTGCTTTTTTTTAAGTTTTTAGTTAAAGAAAGACAAACATGGTCCGGAGCATGTTAGATGGTGCTTAATTTTGCTGGGAAGAACGTTAACAGTAGTCTGGAGCATTGGAGAATGTGCTTAATTTTATTGGGAAGAACGTAAAGAGTAGTCAGGAGCATTGTGGATGGTGCTTACCGTTGCTTGGAAGAACGAAAAACGTGGTCTGAAGGAAGTGGAATTTTGCTTTGCTTTTTTTAAAGTTTTTAGTTAAAGAAGGAAAAACATGGTCCGGAGCATGTTAGATGGTGCTTAATTTTGCTGGGAAGAACGTTAACAGTAGTCTGGAGCATTGGAGAAGGTTCTTAATTTTATTGGGAAGAACGTAAAGAGTAGTCAGGAGCATTGTGGATGGTGCTTACCGTTGCTTGGAAGAACGAAAAACGTGGTCTGAAGGAAGTGGAATTTTGCTTTGCTTTTTTTTAAGTTTTTAGTTAAAGAAGGAAAAACATGGTCCGGAGCATGTTAGATGGTGCTTAATTTTGCTGGGAAGAACATTAACAGTAGTCTGGAGCATAGGAGAAGGTGCTTAATTTTATTAGGAAGAACGTAAAGAGTAGTCAGGAGCATTGTGGATAGTGCTTACCGTTGCTTGGAAGAACGAAAAACGTGGTCTGAAGGAAGTGGATTTTTGCTTTGCTTTTTTTTAAGTTTTTAGTTAAAGAAGGAAAAACATGGTCCGGAGCATGTTAGATGGTGCTTAATTTTGCTGGGAAGAACGTTAACAGTAGTCTGGAGCATAGGAGAAGGTGCTTAATTTTATTAGGAAGAACGTAAAGAGTAGTCAGGAGCATTGTGGATGGTGCTTACCGTTGCTTGGAAGAACGAAAAACGTGGGTTGAAGGAAGTGGAATTTTGCTTTGCTTTTTTTTAAGTTTTTAGTTAAAGAAAGACAAACATGGTCCGGAGCATGTTAGATGGTGCTTAATTTTGCTGGGAAGAACGTTAACAGTAGTCTGGAGCATTGGAGAATGTGCTTAATTTTATTGGGAAGAACGTAAAGAGTAGTCAGGAGCATTGTGGATGGTGCTTACCGTTGCTTGGAAGAACGAAAAACGTGGTCTGAAGGAAGTGGAATTTTGCTTTGCTTTTTTTAAAGTTTTTAGTTAAAGAAGGAAAAACATGGTCCGGAGCATGTTAGATGGTGCTTAATTTTGCTGGGAAGAACGTTAACAGTAGTCTGGAGCATTGGAGAAGGTGCTTAATTTTATTGGGAAGAACGTAAAGAGTAGTCAGGAGCATTGTGGATGGTGCTTACCGTTGCTTGGAAGAACGAAAAACGTGGGTTGAAGGAAGTGGAATTTTGCTTTGCTTTTTTTTAAGTTTTTAGTTAAAGAAAGACAAACATGGTCCGGAGCATGTTAGATGGTGCTTAATTTTGCTGGGAAGAACGTTAACAGTAGTCTGGAGCATTGGAGAATGTGCTTAATTTTATTGGGAAGAACGTAAAGAGTAGTCAGGAGCATTGTGGATGGTGCTTACCGTTGCTTGGAAGAACGAAAAACGTGGTCTGAAGGAAGTGGAATTTTGCTTTGCTTTTTTTAAAGTTTTTAGTTAAAGAAGGAAAAACATGGTCCGGAGCATGTTAGATGGTGCTTAATTTTGCTGGGAAGAACGTTAACAGTAGTCTGGAGCATAGGAGAAGGTGCTTAATTTTATTAGGAAGAACGTAAAGAGTAGTCAGGAGCATTGTGGATGGTGCTTACCGTTGCTTGGAAGAACGAAAAACGTGGTCTGAAGGAAGTGGAATTTTGCTTTGCTTTTTTTTAAGTTTTTAGTTAAAGAAGGAAAAACATGGTCCGGAGCATGTTAGATGGTGCTTAGTTTTGCTGGGAAGAACGTTAACAGTAGTCTGGAGCATAGGAGAAGGTTCTTAATTTTATTGGGAAGAACGTAAAGAGTAGTCAGGAGCATTGTGGATGGTGCTTACCGTTGCTTGGAAGAACGAAAAACGTGGTCTGAAGGAAGTGGAATTTTGCTTTGCTTTTTTTTAAGTTTTTAGTTAAAGAAGGAAAAACATGGTCCGGAGCATGTTAGATGGTGCTTAATTTTGCTGGGAAGAACGTTAACAGTAGTCTGGAGCATTGGAGAAGGTTCTTAATTTTATTGGGAAGAACGTAAAGAGTAGTCAGGAGCATTGTGGATGGTGCTTACCGTTGCTTGGAAGAACGAAAAACGTGGTCTGAAGGAAGTGGAATTTTGCTTTGCTTTTTTTTAAGTTTTTAGTTAAAGAAGGAAAAACATGGTCCGGAGCATGTTAGATGGTGCTTAATTTTGCTGGGAAGAACGTTAACAGTAGTCTGGAGCATTGGAGAAGGTTCTTAATTTTATTGGGAAGAACGTAAAGAGTAGTCAGGAGCATTGTGGATGGTGCTTACCGTTGCTTGGAAGAACGAAAAACGTGGTCTGAAGGAAGTGGAATTTTGCTTTGCTTTTTTTTAAGTTTTTAGTTAAAGAAGGAAAAACATGGTCCGGAGCATGTTAGATGGTGCTTAATTTTGCTGGGAAGAACATTAACAGTAGTCTGGAGCATAGGAGAAGGTGCTTAATTTTATTAGGAAGAACGTAAAGAGTAGTCAGGAGCATTGTGGATAGTGCTTACCGTTGCTTGGAAGAACGAAAAACGTGGTCTGAAGGAAGTGGAATTTTGCTTTGCTTTTTTTTAAGTTTTTAGTTAAAGAGAGAAAAACATGGTCCGGAGCATGTTAGATGGTGCTTAATTTTGCTGGGAAGAACGTTAACAGTAGTCTGGAGCATTGGAGAAGGTGCTTAATTTTATTGGGAAGAACGTAAAGAGTAGTCAGGAGCATTGTGGATGGTGCTTACCGTTGCTTGGAAGAACGAAAAACGTGGTCTGAAGGAAGTGGAATTTTGCTTTGCTTTTTTTTAAGTTTTTAGTTAAAGAAGGAAAAACATGGTCCTGAGCATGTTAGATGGTGCTTAATTTTGCTGGGAAGAACGTTAACAGTAGTCTGGAGCATAGGAGAAGGTGCTCAATTTTATTAGGAAGAACGTAAAGAGTAGTCAGGAGCATTGTGGATAGTGCTTACCGTTGCTTGGAAGAACGAAAAACGTGGTCTGAAGGAAGTGGAATTTTGCTTTGCTTTTTTTTAAGTTTTTAGTTAAAGAAGGAAAAACATGGTCCGGAGCATGTTAGATGGTGTCTGATTTTGCTGGGAAGAACGTTAACAGTAGTCTGGAGCATTGGAGAAGGTGCTTAATTTTATTGGGAAGAACGTAAAGAGTAGTCAGGAGCATTGTGGATGGTGCTTACCGTTGCTTGGAAGAACGAAAAACGTGGTCTGAAGGAAGTGGAATTTTGCTTTGCTTTTTTTTAAGTTTTTTGTTAAAGAAGGAAAAACATGGTCCGGAGCATGTTAGATGGTGCTTAATTTTGCTGGGAAGAACGTTAACAGTAGTCTGGAGCATTGGAGAAGGTGCTTAATTTTATTGGGAAGAACGTAAAGAGTAGTCAGGAGCATTGTGGATGGTGCTTACCGTTGCTTGGAAGAACGAAAAACGTGGTCTGAAGGAAGTGGAATTTTGCTTTGCTTTTTTTAAAGTTTTTAGTTAAAGATAGAAAAACATGGTCCGGAGCATGTTAGATGGTGCTTAATTTTGCTGGGAAGAACGTTAACAGTAGTCTGGAGCATTGGAGAAGGTGCTTAATTTTATTGGGAAGAACGTAAAGAGTAGTCAGGAGCATTGTGGATGGTGCTTACCGTTGCTTGGAAGAACGAAAAACGTGGTCTGAAGGAAGTGGAATTTTGCTTTGCTTTTTTTTAAGTTTTTAGTTAAAGAAGGAAAAACATGGTCCTGAGCATGTTAGATGGTGCTTAATTTTGCTGGGAAGAACGTTAACAGTAGTCTGGAGCATAGGAGAAGGTGCTCAATTTTATTAGGAAGAACGTAAAGAGTAGTCAGGAGCATTGTGGATAGTGCTTACCGTTGCTTGGAAGAACGAAAAACGTGGTCTGAAGGAAGTGGAATTTTGCTTTGCTTTTTTTTAAGTTTTTAGTTAAAGAGAGAAAAACATGGTCCGGAGCATGTTAGATGGTGCTTAATTTTGCTGGGAAGAACGTTAACAGTAGTCTGGAGCATTGGAGAAGGTGCTTAATTTTATTGGGAAGAACGTAAAGAATTGTCAGGCGCATTGTGGATGGTGCTTACCGTTGCTTGGAAGAACGAAAAACGTGGTTTGAAGGAAGTGGAATTTTGCTTTGCTTTTTTTTAAGTTTTTAGTTAAAGAGAGAAAAACATGGTCCGGAGCATGATAGATGGTGTCTGATTTTGCTGGGAAGAACGTTAACAGTAGTCTGGAGCATAGGAGAAGGTGCTTAATTTTATTAGGAAGAACGTAAAGAGTAGTCAGGAGCATTGTGGATGGTGCTTACCGTTGCTTGGAATAACGAAAAACGTGGTCTGAAGGAAGTGGAATTTTGCTTTGCTTTTTTTTAAGTTTTTAGTTAAAGAAGGAAAAACATGGTCCGGAGCATAATAGATGGTGCTTAATTTTGCTGGGAAGAACGTTAACAGTAGTCTGGAGCAATGGAGAAGGTGCTTAATTTTATTAGGAAGAACGTAAAGAGTAGTCAGGAGCATTGTGAATGGTGCTTACCGTTGCTTGGAAGAACGAAAAACGTGGTCTGACGGAAGTGGAATTTTGCTTTGCTTTTTTTTAAGTTTTTAGTTAAAGAAGGAAAAACATGGTCCGGAGCATAATAGATGGTGCTTAATTTTGCTGGGAAGAACGTTAACAGTAGTCTGGAGCATTGGAGAAGGTGCTTAATTTTATTAGGAAGAACGTAAAGAGTAGTCAGGAGCATTGTGAATGGTGCTTACCGTTGCTTGGAAGAACGAAAAACGTGGTCTGAAGGAAGTGGAATTTTGCTTTGCTTTTTTTTAAGTTTTTAGTTAAAGAAGGAAAAACATGGTCCGGAGCATGATAGATGGTGTCTGATTTTGCTGGGAAGAACGTTAACAGTAGTCTGGAGCATTGGAGAAGGTGCTTAATTTTATTGGGAAGAACGTAAAGAGTAGTCAGGAGCATTGTGAATGGTGCTTACCGTTGCTTGGAAGAACGAAAAACGTGGTCTGACGGAAGTGGAATTTTGCTTTGCTTTTTTTTAAGTTTTTAGTTAAAGAAGGAAAAACATGGTCCGGAGCATGTTAGATGGTGCTTAATTTTGCTGGGAAGAACGTTAACAGTAGTCTGGAGCATTGGAGAAGGTGCTTAATTTTATTGGGAAGAACGTAAAGAATTGTCAGGAGCATTGTGGATGGTGCTTACCGTTCCTTGGAAGAACGAAAAACGTGGTCTGAAGGAAGTGGAATTTTGCTTTGCTTTTTTTTAAGTTTTTAGTTAAAGATAGAAAAACATGGTCCGGAGCATGTTAGATGGTGCTTAATTTTGCTGGGAAGAACGTTAACAGTAGTCTGGAGCATAGGAGAAGGTGCTTAATTTTATTAGGAAGAACGTAAAGAGTAGTCAGGAGCATTGTGGATGGTGCTTACCGTTGCTTGGAAGAACGAAAAACGTGGTCTGAAGGAAGTGGAATTTTGCTTTGCTTTTTTTTAAGTTTTTAGTTAAAGAAGGAAAAACATGGTCCGGAGCATGTTAGATGGTGCTTAATTTTGCTGGGAAGAACGTTAACAGTAGTCTGGAGCATTGGAGAAGGTGCTTAATTTTATTAGGAAGAACGTAAAGAGTAGTCAGGAGCATTGTGGATGGTGCTTACCGTTGCTTGGAAGAACGAAAAACGTGGTCTGAAGAATGTGGAATTTTGCTTGGCTTTTTTTTAAGTTTTTAGTTAAAGAAAGAAAAACATGGTCCGGAGCATGTTAGATGGTGCTTAATTTTGCTGGGAAGAACGATAACAGTAGTCTGGAGCATTGGAGAAGGTGCTTAATTGTATTGGGAAGAACGTAAAGAGCAGTCAGGAGCATTGTGGATGGTGCTTACCTTTGCTTGGAAGAACGAAAAACGTGGTCTGAAGGAAGTGGAATTTTGCTTGGCTTTTTTTTTAGGTTTTTAGTTAAAGAACGAAAAACATGGTCCGGAGCATGTTAGATGGTGCTTAATTTTGCTGGGAAGAACATTAACAGTAGTCTGGAGCATTGGAGAAGGTGCTTAATTTTATTGGGAAGAACGTAAAGAGTAGTCAGGAGCATTGTGGATGGTGCTTACCGTTGCTTGGAAGAACGAAAAACGTGGTCTGAAGGAAGTGGAATTTTGCTTTGCTTTTTTTTAAGTTTTTAGTTAAAGAACGAAAAACATGGTCCGGAGCATGTTAGATGGTGCTTAATTTTGCTGGGAAGAACGTTAACAGTAGTCTGGAGCATTGGAGAAGGTGCTTAATTTTATTAGGAAGAACGTAAAGAGTAGTCAGGAGCATTGTGGATGGTGCTTACCGTTGCTTGGAAGAACGAAAAACGTGGTTTGAAGGAAGTGGAATTTTGCTTTGCTTTTTTTTAAGTTTTTAGTTAAAGAGAGAAAAACATGGTCCGGAGCATGATAGATGGTGTCTGATTTTGCTGGGAAGAACGTTAACAGTAGTCTGGAGCATAGGAGAAGGTGCTTAATTTTATTAGGAAGAACGTAAAGAGTAGTCAGGAGCATTGTGGATGGTGCTTACCGTTGCTTGGAAGAACGAAAAACGTGGTCTGAAGGAAGTGGAATTTTGCTTTGCTTTTTTTTAAGTTTTTAGTTAAAGAAGGAAAAACATGGTCCGGAGCATAATAGATGGTGCTTAATTTTGCTGGGAAGAACGTTAACAGTAGTCTGGAGCAATGGAGAAGGTGCTTAATTTTATTAGGAAGAACGTAAAGAGTAGTCAGGAGCATTGTGAATGGTGCTTACCGTTGCTTGGAAGAACGAAAAACGTGGTCTGACGGAAGTGGAATTTTGCTTTGCTTTTTTTTAAGTTTTTAGTTAAAGAAGGAAAAACATGGTCCGGAGCATAATAGATGGTGCTTAATTTTGCTGGGAAGAACGTTAACAGTAGTCTGGAGCATTGGAGAAGGTGCTTAATTTTATTAGGAAGAACGTAAAGAGTAGTCAGGAGCATTGTGAATGGTGCTTACCGTTGCTTGGAAGAACGAAAAACGTGGTCTGAAGGAAGTGGAATTTTGCTTTGCTTTTTTTTAAGTTTTTAGTTAAAGAAGGAAAAACATGGTCCGGAGCATGATAGATGGTGTCTGATTTTGCTGGGAAGAACGTTAACAGTAGTCTGGAGCATTGGAGAAGGTGCTTAATTTTATTGGGAAGAACGTAAAGAGTAGTCAGGAGCATTGTGGATGGTGCTTACCGTTGCTTGGAAGAACGAAAAACGTGGTTTGAAGGAAGTGGAATTTTGCTTTGCTTTTTTTTAAGTTTTTAGTTAAAGAAAGACAAACATGGTCCGGAGCATGATAGATGGTGCTTAATTTTGCTGGGAAGAACGTTAACAGTAGTCTGGAGCATAGGAGAAGGTGCTTAATTTTATTAGGAAGAACGTAAAGAGTAGTCAGGAGCATTGTGGATGGTGCTTACCGTTGCTTGGAAGAACGAAAAACGTGGTTTGAAGGAAGTGGAATTTTGCTTTGCTTTTTTTTAAGTTTTTAGTTAAAGAGAGAAAAACATGGTCCGGAGCATAATAGATGGTGCTTAATTTTGCTGGGAAGAACGTTAACAGTAGTCTGGAGCATTGGAGAAGGTGCTTAATTTTATTGGGAAGAACGTAAAGAGTAGTCAGGAGCATTGTGGATGGTGCTTACCGTTGCTTGGAAGAACGAAAAACGTGGTCTGAAGGAAGTGGAATTTTGCTTTGCTTTTTTTTAAGTTTTTAGTTAAAGAAGGAAAAAAATGGTCCGGAGCATGATAGATGGTGTCTGATTTTGCTGGGAAGAACGTTAACAGTAGTCTGGAGCATTGGAGAAGGTGCTTAATTTTATTGGGAAGAACGTAAAGAGTAGTCAGGAGCATTGTGGATGGTGCTTACCTTTGCTTGGAAGAACGAAAAACGTGGTTTGAAGGAAGTGGAATTTTGCTTTGCTTTTTTTTAAGTTTTTAGTTAAAGAAAGAAAAACATGGTCCGGAGCATGATAGATGGTGTCTGATTTTGCTGGGAAGAACGTTAACAGTAGTCTGGAGCATAGGAGAAGGTGCTTAATTTTATTGGGAAGAACGTAAAGAGTAGTCAGGAACATTGTGGATGGTGCTTACCGTTGCTTGGAAGAACGAAAAACGTGGTTTGAAGGAAGTGGAATTTTGCTTTGCTTTTTTTTAAGTTTTTAGTTAAAGAGAGAAAAACATGGTCCGGAGCATAATAGATGGTGCTTAATTTTGCTGGGAAGAACGTTAACAGTAGTCTGGAGCATAGGAGAAGGTGCTTAATTTTATTAGGAAGAACGTAAAGAGTAGTCAGGAGCATTGTGGATGGTGCTTACCGTTGCTTGGAAGAACGAAAAACGTGGTTTGAAGGAAGTGGAATTTTGCTTTGCTTTTTTTTAAGTTTTTAGTTAAAGAAAGAAAAACATGGTCCGGAGCATGATAGATGGTGTCTGATTTTGCTGGGAAGAACGTTAACAGTAGTCTGGAGCATAGGAGAAGGTGCTTAATTTTATTAGGAAGAACGTAAAGAGTAGTCAGGAGCATTGTGGATGGTTCTTACCTTTGCTTGGAAGAACGAAAAACGTGGTTTGAAGGAAGTGGAATTTTGCTTTGCTTTTTTTTAAGTTTTTAGTTAAAGAAAGACAAACATGGTCCGGAGCATGATAGATGGTGCTTAATTTTGCTGGGAAGAACGTTAACAGTAGTCTGGAGCATAGGAGAAGGTGCTTAATTTTATTAGGAAGAACGTAAAGAGTAGTCAGGAGCATTGTGGATGGTGCTTACCGTTGCTTGGAAGAACGAAAAACGTGGTTTGAAGGAAGTGGAATTTTGCTTTGCTTTTTTTTAAGTTTTTAGTTAAAGAAAGACAAACATGGTCCGGAGCATGATAGATGGTGCTTAATTTTGCTGGGAAGAACGTTAACAGTAGTCTGGAGCATTGGAGAAGGTGCTTAATTTTATTAGGAAGAACGTAAAGAGTAGTCAGGAGCATTGTGAATGGTGCTTACCGTTGCTTGGAAGAACGAAAAACGTGGTCTGAAGGAAGTGGAATTTTGCTTTGCTTTTTTTTAAGTTTTTAGTTAAAGAAGGAAAAACATGGTCCGGAGCATGATAGATGGTGTCTGATTTTGCTGGGAAGAACGTTAACAGTAGTCTGGAGCATTGGAGAAGGTGCTTAATTTTATTGGGAAGAACGTAAAGAGTAGTCAGGAGCATTGTGGATGGTGCTTACCGTTGCTTGGAAGAACGAAAAACGTGGTTTGAAGGAAGTGGAATTTTGCTTTGCTTTTTTTTAAGTTTTTAGTTAAAGAAAGAAAAACATGGTCCGGAGCATGATAGATGGTGTCTGATTTTGCTGGGAAGAACGTTAACAGTAGTCTGGAGCATAGGAGAAGGTGCTTAATTTTATTAGGAAGAACGTAAAGAGTAGTCAGGAACATTGTGGATGGTGCTTACCGTTGCTTGGAAGAACGAAAAACGTGGTTTGAAGGAAGTGGAATTTTGCTTTGCTTTTTTTTAAGTTTTTAGTTAAAGAGAGAAAAACATGGTCCGGAGCATAATAGATGGTGCTTAATTTTGCTGGGAAGAACGTTAACAGTAGTCTGGAGCATAGGAGAAGGTGCTTAATTTTATTAGGAAGAACGTAAAGAGTAGTCAGGAGCATTGTGGATGGTGCTTACCGTTGCTTGGAAGAACGAAAAACGTGGTTTGAAGGAAGTGGAATTTTGCTTTGCTTTTTTTTAAGTTTTTAGTTAAAGAAAGAAAAACATGGTCCGGAGCATGATAGATGGTGTCTGATTTTGCTGGGAAGAACGTTAACAGTAGTCTGGAGCATAGGAGAAGGTGCTTAATTTTATTAGGAAGAACGTAAAGAGTAGTCAGGAGCATTGTGGATGGTGCTTACCTTTGCTTGGAAGAACGAAAAACGTGGTTTGAAGGAAGTGGAATTTTGCTTTGCTTTTTTTTAAGTTTTTAGTTAAAGAAAGACAAACATGGTCCGGAGCATGATAGATGGTGCTTAATTTTGCTGGGAAGAACGTTAACAGTAGTCTGGAGCATTGGAGAAGGTGCTTAATTTTATTAGGAAGAACGTAAAGAGTAGTCAGGAGCATTGTGAATGGTGCTTACCGTTGCTTGGAAGAACGAAAAACGTGGTCTGAAGGAAGTGGAATTTTGCTTTGCTTTTTTTTAAGTTTTTAGTTAAAGAGAGAAAAACATGGTCCGGAGCATAATAGATGGTGCTTAATTTTGCTGGGAAGAACGTTAACAGTAGTCTGGAGCATTGGAGAAGGTGCTTAATTTTATTGGGAAGAACGTAAAGAGTAGTCAGGAGCATTGTGGATGGTGCTTACCGTTGCTTGGAAGAACGAAAAACGTGGTTTGAAGGAAGTGGAATTTTGCTTTGCTTTTTTTTAAGTTTTTAGTTAAAGAAAGACAAACATGGTCCGGAGCATGATAGATGGTGCTTAATTTTGCTGGGAAGAACGTTAACAGTAGTCTGGAGCATAGGAGAAGGTGCTTAATTTTATTAGGAAGAACGTAAAGAGTAGTCAGGAGCATTGTGGATGGTGCTTACCGTTGCTTGGAAGAACGAAAAACGTGGTTTGAAGGAAGTGGAATTTTGCTTTGCTTTTTTTTAAGTTTTTAGTTAAAGAGAGAAAAACATGGTCCGGAGCATAATAGATGGTGCTTAATTTTGCTGGGAAGAACGTTAACAGTAGTCTGGAGCATTGGAGAAGGTGCTTAATTTTATTAGGAAGAACGTAAAGAGTAGTCAGGAGCATTGTGAATGGTGCTTACCGTTGCTTGGAAGAACGAAAAACGTGGTTTGAAGGAAGTGGAATTTTGCTTTGCTTTTTTTTAAGTTTTTAGTTAAAGAAAGAAAAACATGGTCCGGAGCATGATAGATGGTGTCTGATTTTGCTGGGAAGAACGTTAACAGTAGTCTGGAGCATTGGAGAAGGTGCTTAATTTTATTAGGAAGAACGTAAAGAGTAGTCAGGAGCATTGTGGATGGTGCTTACCGTTGCTTGGAAGAACGAAAAACGTGGTCTGAAGGAAGTGGAATTTTGCTTTGCTTTTTTTTAAGTTTTTAGTTAAAGAGAGAAAAACATGGTCCGGAGCATAATAGATGGTGCTTAATTTTGCTGGGAAGAACGTTAACAGTAGTCTGGAGCATTGGAGAAGGTGCTTAATTTTATTGGGAAGAACGTAAAGAGTAGTCAGGAGCATTGTGGATGGTGCTTACCGTTGCTTGGAAGAACGAAAAACGTGGTTTGAAGGAAGTGGAATTTTGCTTTGCTTTTTTTTAAGTTTTTAGTTAAAGAGAGAAAAACATGGTCCGGAGCATAATAGATGGTGCTTAATTTTGCTGGGAAGAACGTTAACAGTAGTCTGGAGCATTGGAGAAGGTGCTTAATTTTATTGGGAAGAACGTAAAGACTTGTCAGGCGCATTGTGGATGGTGCTTACCTTTGCTTGGAAGAACGAAAAACGTGGTCTGAAGGAAGTGGAATTTTGCTTTGCTTTTTTTTAAGTTTTTAGTTAAAGAAGGAAAAACATGGTCCGGAGCATGATAGATGGTGTCTGATTTTGCTGGGAAGAACGTTAACAGTAGTCTGGAGCATAGGAGAAGGTGCTTAATTTTATTAGGAAGAACGTAAAGAGTAGTCAGGAGCATTGTGGATGGTGCTTACCGTTGCTTGGAAGAACGAAAAACGTGGTCTGAAGGAAGTGGAATTTTGCATTGCTTTTTTTTAAGTTTTTAGTTAAAGAAGGAAAAACATGGTCCGGAGCATAATAGATGGTGCTTAATTTTGCTGGGAAGAACGTTAACAGTAGTCTGGAGCATTGGAGAAGGTGCTTAATTTTATTGGGAAGAACGTAAAGAGTAGTCAGGAGCATTGTGGATGGTGCTTACCGTTGCTTGGAAGAACGAAAAACGTGGTTTGAAGGAAGTGGAATTTTGCTTTGCTTTTTTTTAAGTTTTTAGTTAAAGAAGGAAAAACATGGTCCGGAGCATGTTAGATGGTGCTTAATTTTGCTGGGAAGAACGTTAACAGTAGTCTGGAGCATTGGAGAAGGTGCTTAATTTTATTGGGAAGAACGTAAAGACTTGTCAGGCGCATTGTGGATGGTGCTTACCGTTGCTTGGAAGAACGAAAAACGTGGTCTGAAGGAAGTGGAATTTTGCTTTGCTTTTTTTTAAGTTTTTAGTTAAAGAAGGAAAAACATGGTCCGGAGCATGTTAGATGGTGTCTGATTTTGCTGGGAAGAACGTTAACAGTAGTCTGGAGCATTGGAGAAGGTGCTTAATTTTATTGGGAAGAACGTAAAGAGTAGTCAGGAGCATTGTGGATGGTGCTTACCGTTGCTTGGAAGAACGAAAAACGTGGTCTGAAGGAAGTGGAATTTTGCTTTGCTTTTTTTTAAGTTTTTAGTTAAAGAAGGAAAAACATGGTCCGGAGCATGTTAGATGGTGCTTAATTTTGCTGGGAAGAACGTTAACAGTAGTCTGGAGCATTGGAGAAGGTGCTTAATTTTATTGGGAAGAACGTAAAGAGTAGTCAGGAGCATTGTGGATGGTGCTTACCGTTGCTTGGAAGAACGAAAAACGTGGTCTGAAGGAAGTGGAAGTTTGCTTTGCTTTTTTTAAAGTTTTTAGTTAAAGACAGAAAAACATGGTCCGGAGCATGTTAGATGGTGCTTAATTTTGCTGGGAAGAACGTTAACAGTAGTCTGGAGCATTGGAGAAGGTGCTTAATTTTATTGGGAAGAACGTAAAGAGTAGTCAGGAGCATTGTGGATGGTGCTTACCGTTGCTTGGAAGAACGAAAAACGTGGTCTGAAGGAAGTGGAATTTTGCTTTGCTTTTTTTTTAAGTTTTTAGTTAAAGAAGGAAAAACATGGTCCGGAGCATGTTAGATGGTGCTTAATTTTGCTGGGAAGAACGTTAACAGTAGTCTGGAGCATTGGAGAAGGTGCTTAATTTTATTGGGAAGAACGTAAAGAATTGTCAGGCGCATTGTGGATGGTGCTTACCGTTCCTTGGAAGAACGAAAAACGTGGTCTGAAGGAAGTGGAATTTTGCTTTGCTTTTTTTTAAGTTTTTAGTTAAAGATAGAAAAACATGGTCCGGAGCATGTTAGATGGTGCTTAATTTTGCTGGGAAGAACGTTAACAGTAGTCTGGAGCATTGGAGAAGGTGCTTAATTTTATTGGGAAGAACGTAAAGAATTGTCAGGCGCATTGTGGATGGTGCTTACCGTTCCTTGGAAGAACGAAAAACGTGGTCTGAAGGAAGTGGAATTTTGCTTTGCTTTTTTTTAAGTTTTTAGTTAAAGAAGGAAAAACATGGTCCGGAGCATGTTAGATGGTGCTTAATTTTGCTGGGAAGTACGTTAACAGTAGTCTGGAGCATAGGAGAAGGTGCTTAATTTTATTAGGAAGAACGTAAAGAGTAGTCAGGAGCATTGTGAATGGTGCTTACCGTTCCTTGGAAGAACGAAAAACGTGGTCTGAAGGAAGTGGAATTTTGCTTTGCTTTTTTTTAAGTTTTTAGTTAAAGAAGGAAAAACATGGTCCGGAGCATGTTAGATGGTGCTTAATTTTGCTGGGAAGAACGTTAACAGTAGTCTGGAGCATTGGAGAAGGTTCTTAATTTTATTGGGAAGAACGTAAAGAGTAGTCAGGAGCATTGTGGATGGTGCTTACCGTTGCTTGGAAGAACGAAAAACGTGGTCTGAAGGAAGTGGAATTTTGCTTTGCTTTTTTTTAAGTTTTTAGTTAAAGAAGGAAAAACATGGTCCGGAGCATGTTAGATGGTGCTTAATTTTGCTGGGAAGAACGTTAACAGTAGTCTGGAGCATTGGAGAAGGTGCTTAATTTTATTGGGAAGAACGTAAAGAATTGTCAGGCGCATTGTGGATGGTGCTTACCGTTCCTTGGAAGAACGAAAAACGTGGTCTGAAGGAAGTGGAATTTTGCTTTGCTTTTTTTTAAGTTTTTAGTTAAAGATAGAAAAACATGGTCCGGAGCATGTTAGATGGTGCTTAATTTTGCTGGGAAGAACGTTAACAGTAGTCTGGAGCATAGGAGAAGGTGCTTAATTTTATTAGGAAGAACGTAAAGAGTAGTCAGGAGCATTGTGGATGGTGCTTACCGTTGCTTGGAAGAACGAAAAACGTGGTCTGAAGGAAGTGGAATTTTGCTTTGCTTTTTTTTAAGTTTTTAGTTAAAGAAGGAAAAACATGGTCCGGAGCATGTTAGATGGTGCTTAATTTTGCTGGGAAGAACGTTAACAGTAGTCTGGAGCATTGGAGAAGGTGCTTAATTTTATTGGGAAGAACGTAAAGAATTGTCTGGCGCATTGTGGATGGTGCTTACCGTTCCTTGGAAGAACGAAAAACGTGGTCTGAAGGAAGTGGAATTTTGCTTTGCTTTTTTTTAAGTTTTTAGTTAAAGAAGGAAAAACATGGTCCGGAGCATGTTAGATGGTGCTTAATTTTGCTGGGAAGAACGTTAACAGTAGTCTGGAGCATTGGAGAAGGTGCTTAATTTTATTGGGAAGAACGTAAAGAGTAGTCAGGAGCATTGTGGATGGTGCTTACCGTTGCTTGGAAGAACGAAAAACGTGGTCTGAAGGAAGTGGAAGTTTGCTTTGCTTTTTTTAAAGTTTTTAGTTAAAGACAGAAAAACATGGTCCGGAGCATGTTAGATGGTGCTTAATTTTGCTGGGAAGAACGTTAACAGTAGTCTGGAGCATTGGAGAAGGTGCTTAATTTTATTGGGAAGAACGTAAAGAGTAGTCAGGAGCATTGTGGATGGTGCTTACCGTTGCTTGGAAGAACGAAAAACGTGGTCTGAAGGAAGTGGAATTTTGCTTTGCTTTTTTTTTAAGTTTTTAGTTAAAGAAGGAAAAACATGGTCCGGAGCATGTTAGATGGTGCTTAATTTTGCTGGGAAGAACGTTAACAGTAGTCTGGAGCATAGGAGAAGGTGCTTAATTTTATTGGGAAGAACGTAAAGAATTGTCAGGCGCATTGTGGATGGTGCTTACCGTTCCTTGGAAGAACGAAAAACGTGGTCTGAAGGAAGTGGAATTTTGCTTTGCTTTTTTTTAAGTTTTTAGTTAAAGATAGAAAAACATGGTCCGGAGCATGTTAGATGGTGCTTAATTTTGCTGGGAAGAACGTTAACAGTAGTCTGGAGCATTGGAGAAGGTGCTTAATTTTATTGGGAAGAACGTAAAGAATTGTCAGGCGCATTGTGGATGGTGCTTACCGTTCCTTGGAAGAACGAAAAACGTGGTCTGAAGGAAGTGGAATTTTGCTTTGCTTTTTTTTAAGTTTTTAGTTAAAGAAGGAAAAACATGGTCCGGAGCATGTTAGATGGTGCTTAATTTTGCTGGGAAGTACGTTAACAGTAGTCTGGAGCATAGGAGAAGGTGCTTAATTTTATTAGGAAGAACGTAAAGAGTAGTCAGGAGCATTGTGAATGGTGCTTACCGTTCCTTGGAAGAACGAAAAACGTGGTCTGAAGGAAGTGGAATTTTGCTTTGCTTTTTTTTAAGTTTTTAGTTAAAGAAGGAAAAACATGGTCCGGAGCATGTTAGATGGTGCTTAATTTTGCTGGGAAGAACGTTAACAGTAGTCTGGAGCATTGGAGAAGGTTCTTAATTTTATTGGGAAGAACGTAAAGAGTAGTCAGGAGCATTGTGGATGGTGCTTACCGTTGCTTGGAAGAACGAAAAACGTGGTCTGAAGGAAGTGGAATTTTGCTTTGCTTTTTTTTAAGTTTTTAGTTAAAGAAGGAAAAACATGGTCCGGAGCATGTTAGATGGTGCTTAATTTTGCTGGGAAGAACGTTAACAGTAGTCTGGAGCATTGGAGAAGGTGCTTAATTTTATTGGGAAGAACGTAAAGAATTGTCAGGCGCATTGTGGATGGTGCTTACCGTTCCTTGGAAGAACGAAAAACGTGGGTTGAAGGAAGTGGAATTTTGCTTTGCTTTTTTTTAAGTTTTTAGTTAAAGAAAGACAAACATGGTCCGGAGCATGTTAGATGGTGCTTAATTTTGCTGGGAAGAACGTTAACAGTAGTCTGGAGCATTGGAGAAGGTGCTTAATTTTATTGGGAAGAACGTAAAGAATTGTCTGGCGCATTGTGGATGGTGCTTACCGTTCCTTGGAAGAACGAAAAACGTGGTCTGAAGGAAGTGGAATTTTGCTTTGCTTTTTTTTAAGTTTTTAGTTAAAGAAGGAAAAACATGGTCCGGAGCATGTTAGATGGTGCTTAATTTTGCTGGGAAGAACGTTAACAGTAGTCTGGAGCATAGGAGAAGGTGCTTAATTTTATTAGGAAGAACGTAAAGAGTAGTCAGGAGCATTGTGAATGGTGCTTACCGTTCCTTGGAAGAACGAAAAACGTGGTCTGAAGGAAGTGGAATTTTGCTTTGCTTTTTTTTAAGTTTTTAGTTAAAGAAGGAAAAACATGGTCCGGAGCATGTTAGATGGTGCTTAATTTTGCTGGGTAGAACGTTAACAGTAGTCTGGAGCATTGGAGAAGGTGCTTAATTTTATTGGGAAGAACGTAAAGAATTGTCAGGCGCATTGTGGATGGTGCTTACCGTTGCTTGGAAGAACGAAAAACGTGGTCTGAAGGAAGTGGAATTTTGCTTTGCTTTTTCTTAAGTTTTTAGTTAAAGAAGGAAAAACATGGTCCGGAGCATGTTAGATGGTGCTTAATTTTGCTGGGAAGAACGTTAACAGTAGTCTGGAGCATTGGAGAAGGTGCTTAATTTTATTGGGAAGAACGTAAAGAATTGTCAGGCGCATTGTGGATGGTGCTTACCGTTCCTTGGAAGAACGAAAAACGTGGTCTGAAGGAAGTGGAATTTTGCTTTGCTTTTTTTTAAGTTTTTAGTTAAAGATAGAAAAACATGGTCCGGAGCATGTTAGATGGTGCTTAATTTTGCTGGGAAGAACGTTAACAGTAGTCTGGAGCATAGGAGAAGGTGCTTAATTTTATTAGGAAGAACGTAAAGAGTAGTCAGGAGCATTGTGGATGGTGCTTACCGTTGCTTGGAAGAACGAAAAACGTGGTCTGAAGGAAGTGGAATTTTGCTTTGCTTTTTTTTAAGTTTTTAGTTAAAGAAGGAAAAACATGGTCCGGAGCATGTTAGATGGTGCTTAATTTTGCTGGGAAGAACGTTAACAGTAGTCTGGAGCATTGGAGAAGGTGCTTAATTTTATTGGGAAGAACGTAAAGACTTGTCAGGCGCATTGTGGATGGTGCTTACCGTTGCTTGGAAGAACGAAAAACGTGGTCTGAAGGAAGTGGATTTTTGCTTTGCTTTTTCTTAAGTTTTTAGTTAAAGAAGGAAAAACATGGTCCGGAGCATGTTAGATGGTGCTTAATTTTGCTGGGAAGAACGTTAACAGTAGTCTGGAGCATTGGAGAAGGTGCTTAATTTTATTGGGAAGAACGTAAAGAATTGTCAGGCGCATTGTGGATGGTGCTTACCGTTCCTTGGAAGAACGAAAAACGTGGTCTGAAGGAAGTGGAATTTTGCTTTGCTTTTTTTTAAGTTTTTAGTTAAAGATAGAAAAACATGGTCCGGAGCATGTTAGATGGTGCTTAATTTTGCTGGGAAGAACGTTAACAGTAGTCTGGAGCATAGGAGAAGGTGCTTAATTTTATTAGGAAGAACGTAAAGAGTAGTCAGGAGCATTGTGGATGGTGCTTACCGTTGCTTGGAAGAACGAAAAACGTGGTCTGAAGGAAGTGGAATTTTGCTTTGCTTTTTTTTAAGTTTTTAGTTAAAGATAGAAAAACATGGTCCGGAGCATGTTAGATGGTGCTTAATTTTGCTGGGAAGAACGTTAACAGTAGTCTGGAGCATTGGAGAAGGTGCTTAATTTTATTGGGAAGAACGTAAAGAGTAGTCAGGAGCATTGTGGATGGTGCTTACCGTTGCTTGGAAGAACGAAAAACGTGGTCTGAAGGAAGTGGATTTTTGCTTTGCTTTTTCTTAAGTTTTTAGTTAAAGAAGGAAAAACATGGTCCGGAGCATGTTAGATGGTGCTTAATTTTGCTGGGAAGAACGTTAACAGTAGTCTGGAGCATTGGAGAAGGTGCTTAATTTTATTGGGAAGAACGTAAAGAATTGTCAGGCGCATTGTGGATGGTGCTTACCGTTGCTTGGAAGAACGAAAAACGTGGTCTGAAGGAAGTGGAATTTTGCTTTGCTTTTTTTTAAGTTTTTAGTTAAAGATAGAAAAACATGGTCCGGAGCATGTTAGATGGTGCTTAATTTTGCTGGGAAGAACGTTAACAGTAGTCTGGAGCATAGGAGAAGGTGCTTAATTTTATTAGGAAGAACGTAAAGAGTAGTCAGGAGCATTGTGGATGGTGCTTACCGTTGCTTGGAAGAACGAAAAACGTGGTCTGAAGGAAGTGGAATTTTGCTTTGCTTTTTTTTAAGTTTTTAGTTAAAGATAGAAAAACATGGTCCGGAGCATGTTAGATGGTGCTTAATTTTGCTGGGAAGAACGTTAACAGTAGTCTGGAGCATTGGAGAAGGTGCTTAATTTTATTGGGAAGAACGTAAAGAGTAGTCAGGAGCATTGTGGATGGTGCTTACCGTTGCTTGGAAGAACGAAAAACGTGGTCTGAAGGAAGTGGATTTTTGCTTTGCTTTTTCTTAAGTTTTTAGTTAAAGAAGGAAAAACATGGTCCGGAGCATAATAGATGGTGCTTAATTTTGCTGGGAAGAACGTTAACAGTAGTCTGGAGCATTGGAGAAGGTTCTTAATTTTATTGGGAAGAACGTAAAGAGTAGTCAGGAGCATTGTGGATGGTGCTTACCGTTGCTTGGAAGAACGAAAAACGTGGTCTGAAGGAAGTGGATTTTTGCTTTGCTTTTTCTTAAGTTTTTAGTTAAAGAAGGAAAAACATGGTCCGGAGCATGTTAGATGGTGCTTAATTTTGCTGGGAAGAACGTTAACAGTAGTCTGGAGCATTGGAGAAGGTGCTTAATTTTATTGGGAAGAACGTAAAGAATTGTCAGGCGCATTGTGGATGGTGCTTACCGTTCCTTGGAAGAACGAAAAACGTGGTCTGAAGGAAGTGGAATTTTGCTTTGCTTTTTTTTAAGTTTTTAGTTAAAGATAGAAAAACATGGTCCGGAGCATGTTAGATGGTGCTTAATTTTGCTGGGAAGAACGTTAACAGTAGTCTGGAGCATTGGAGAAGGTTCTTAATTTTATTAGGAAGAACGTAAAGAGTAGTCAGGAGCATTGTGGATGGTGCTTACCGTTGCTTGGAAGAACGAAAAACGTGGTCTGAAGGAAGTGGAATTTTGCTTTGCTTTTTTTTAAGTTTTTAGTTAAAGATAGAAAAACATGGTCCGGAGCATGTTAGATGGTGCTTAATTTTGCTGGGAAGAACGTTAACAGTAGTCTGGAGCATTGGAGAAGGTTCTTAATTTTATTGGGAAGAACGTAAAGAGTAGTCAGGAGCATTGTGGATGGTGCTTACCGTTGCTTGGAAGAACGAAAAACGTGGTCTGAAGGAAGTGGATTTTTGCTTTGCTTTTTCTTAAGTTTTTAGTTAAAGAAGGAAAAACATGGTCCGGAGCATGTTAGATGGTGCTTAATTTTGCTGGGAAGAACGTTAACAGTAGTCTGGAGCATTGGAGAAGGTGCTTAATTTTATTAGGAAGAACGTAAAGAGTAGTCAGGAGCATTGTGGATGGTGCTTACCGTTGCTTGGAAGAACGAAAAACGTGGTCTGAAGGAAGTGGAATTTTGCTTTGCTTTTTTTTAAGTTTTTAGTTAAAGATAGAAAAACATGGTCCGGAGCATGTTAGATGGTGCTTAATTTTGCTGGGAAGAACGTTAACAGTAGTCTGGAGCATTGGAGAAGGTGCTTAATTTTATTGGGAAGAACGTAAAGAGTAGTCAGGAGCATTGTGGATGGTGCTTACCGTTGCTTGGAAGAACGAAAAACGTGGTCTGAAGGAAGTGGATTTTTGCTTTGCTTTTTCTTAAGTTTTTAGTTAAAGAAGGAAAAACATGGTCCGGAGCATGTTAGATGGTGCTTAATTTTGCTGGGAAGAACGTTAACAGTAGTCTGGAGCATTGGAGAAGGTGCTTAATTTTATTGGGAAGAACGTAAAGAATTGTCAGGCGCATTGTGGATGGTGCTTACCGTTCCTTGGAAGAACGAAAAACGTGGTCTGAAGGAAGTGGAATTTTGCTTTGCTTTTTTTTAAGTTTTTAGTTAAAGATAGAAAAACATGGTCCGGAGCATGTTAGATGGTGCTTAATTTTGCTGGGAAGAACGTTAACAGTAGTCTGGAGCATAGGAGAAGGTGCTTAATTTTATTAGGAAGAACGTAAAGAGTAGTCAGGAGCATTGTGGATGGTGCTTACCGTTGCTTGGAAGAACGAAAAACGTGGTCTGAAGGAAGTGGAATTTTGCTTTGCTTTTTTTTAAGTTTTTAGTTAAAGATAGAAAAACATGGTCCGGAGCATGTTAGATGGTGCTTAATTTTGCTGGGAAGAACGTTAACAGTAGTCTGGAGCATAGGAGAAGGTGCTTAATTTTATTAGGAAGAACGTAAAGAGTAGTCAGGAGCATTGTGGATAGTGCTTACCGTTGCTTGGAAGAACGAAAAACGTGGTCTGAAGGAAGTGGATTTTTGCTTTGCTTTTTTTTAAGTTTTTAGTTAAAGAAGGAAAAACATGGTCCGGAGCATAATAGATGGTGCTTAATTTTGCTGGGAAGAACGTTAACAGTAGTCTGGAGCATTGGAGAAGGTTCTTAATTTTATTGGGAAGAACGTAAAGAGTAGTCAGGAGCATTGTGGATGGTGCTTACCGTTGCTTGGAAGAACGAAAAACGTGGTCTGAAGGAAGTGGATTTTTGCTTTGCTTTTTCTTAAGTTTTTAGTTAAAGAAGGAAAAACATGGTCCGGAGCATGTTAGATGGTGCTTAATTTTGCTGGGAAGAACGTTAACAGTAGTCTGGAGCATTGGAGAAGGTGCTTAATTTTATTGGGAAGAACGTAAAGAATTGTCAGGCGCATTGTGGATGGTGCTTACCGTTCCTTGGAAGAACGAAAAACGTGGTCTGAAGGAAGTGGAATTTTGCTTTGCTTTTTTTTAAGTTTTTAGTTAAAGATAGAAAAACATGGTCCGGAGCATGTTAGATGGTGCTTAATTTTGCTGGGAAGAACGTTAACAGTAGTCTGGAGCATAGGAGAAGGTGCTTAATTTTATTAGGAAGAACGTAAAGAGTAGTCAGGAGCATTGTGGATGGTGCTTACCGTTGCTTGGAAGAACGAAAAACGTGGTCTGAAGGAAGTGGAATTTTGCTTTGCTTTTTTTTAAGTTTTTAGTTAAAGATAGAAAAACATGGTCCGGAGCATGTTAGATGGTGCTTAATTTTGCTGGGAAGAACGTTAACAGTAGTCTGGAGCATAGGAGAAGGTGCTTAATTTTATTAGGAAGAACGTAAAGAGTAGTCAGGAGCATTGTGGATAGTGCTTACCGTTGCTTGGAAGAACGAAAAACGTGGTCTGAAGGAAGTGGAATTTTGCTTTGCTTTTTTTTAAGTTTTTAGTTAAAGAAGGAAAAACATGGTCCGGAGCATGTTAGATGGTGCTTAATTTTGCTGGGAAGAACATTAACAGTAGTCTGGAGCATAGGAGAAGGTGCTTAATTTTATTAGGAAGAACGTAAAGAGTAGTCAGGAGCATTGTGGATAGTGCTTACCGTTGCTTGGAAGAACGAAAAACGTGGTCTGAAGGAAGTGGATTTTTGCTTTGCTTTTTTTTAAGTTTTTAGTTAAAGAAGGAAAAACATGGTCCGGAGCATGTTAGATGGTGTCTGATTTTGCTGGGAAGAACGTTAACAGTAGTCTGGAGCATTGGAGAAGGTGCTTAATTTTATTGGGAAGAACGTAAAGAGTAGTCAGGAGCATTGTGGATGGTGCTTACCGTTGCTTGGAAGAACGAAAAACGTGGGTTGAAGGAAGTGGAATTTTGCTTTGCTTTTTTTTAAGTTTTTAGTTAAAGATAGAAAAACATGGTCCGGAGCATGTTAGATGGTGCTTAATTTTGCTGGGAAGAACGTTAACAGTAGTCTGGAGCATTGGAGAAGGTGCTTAATTTTATTGGGAAGAACGTAAAGAATTGTCTGGCGCATTGTGGATGGTGCTTACCGTTCCTTGGAAGAACGAAAAACGTGGTCTGAAGGAAGTGGAATTTTGCTTTGCTTTTTTTTAAGTTTTTAGTTAAAGAAGGAAAAACATGGTCCGGAGCATGTTAGATGGTGCTTAATTTTGCTGGGAAGAACATTAACAGTAGTCTGGAGCATAGGAGAAGGTGCTTAATTTTATTAGGAAGAACGTAAAGAGTAGTCAGGAGCATTGTGGATAGTGCTTACCGTTGCTTGGAAGAACGAAAAACGTGGTCTGAAGGAAGTGGAATTTTGCTTTGCTTTTTTTTAAGTTTTTAGTTAAAGAAGGAAAAACATGGTCCGGAGCATGTTAGATGGTGCTTAATTTTGCTGGGAAGAACGTTAACAGTAGTCTGGAGCATTGGAGAAGGTGCTTAATTTTATTGGGAAGAACGTAAAGAATTGTCAGGCGCATTGTGGATGGTGCTTACCGTTGCTTGGAAGAACGAAAAACGTGGTCTGAAGGAAGTGGAATTTTGCTTTGCTTTTTCTTAAGTTTTTAGTTAAAGAAGGAAAAACATGGTCCGGAGCATGTTAGATGGTGCTTAATTTTGCTGGGAAGAACGTTAACAGTAGTTTGGAGCATTGGAGAAGGTGCTTAATTTTATTGGGAAGAACGTAAAGAATTGTCAGGCGCATTGTGGATGGTGCTTACCGTTGCTTGGAAGAACGAAAAACGTGGTCTGAAGGAAGTGGAATTTTGCTTTGCTTTTTTTTAAGTTTTTAGTTAAAGAAGGAAAAACATGGTCCGGAGCATGTTAGATGGTGCTTAATTTTGCTGGGAAGAACATTAACAGTAGTCTGGAGCATAGGAGAAGGTGCTTAATTTTATTAGGAAGAACGTAAAGAGTAGTCAGGAGCATTGTGGATAGTGCTTACCGTTGCTTGGAAGAACGAAAAACGTGGTCTGAAGGAAGTGGAATTTTGCTTTGCTTTTTTTTAAGTTTTTAGTTAAAGATAGAAAAACATGGTCCGGAGCATGTTAGATGGTGCTTAATTTTGCTGGGAAGAACGTTAACAGTAGTCTGGAGCATAGGAGAAGGTGCTTAATTTTATTAGGAAGAACGTAAAGAGTAGTCAGGAGCATTGTGAATGGTGCTTACCGTTCCTTGGAAGAACGAAAAACGTGGTCTGAAGGAAGTGGAATTTTGCTTTGCTTTTTTTTAAGTTTTTAGTTAAAGAAGGAAAAACATGGTCCGGAGCATGTTAGATGGTGCTTAATTTTGCTGGGAAGAACGTTAACAGTAGTCTGGAGCATTGGAGAAGGTGCTTAATTTTATTGGGAAGAACGTAAAGAATTGTCAGGCGCATTGTGGATGGTGCTTACCGTTGCTTGGAAGAACGAAAAACGTGGTCTGAAGGAAGTGGAATTTTGCTTTGCTTTTTCTTAAGTTTTTAGTTAAAGAAGGAAAAACATGGTCCGGAGCATGTTAGATGGTGCTTAATTTTGCTGGGAAGAACGTTAACAGTAGTTTGGAGCATTGGAGAAGGTGCTTAATTTTATTGGGAAGAACGTAAAGAATTGTCAGGCGCATTGTGGATGGTGCTTACCGTTCCTTGGAAGAACGAAAAACGTGGTCTGAAGGAAGTGGAATTTTGCTTTGCTTTTTTTTAAGTTTTTAGTTAAAGATAGAAAAACATGGTCCGGAGCATGTTAGATGGTGCTTAATTTTGCTGGGAAGAACATTAACAGTAGTCTGGAGCATAGGAGAAGGTGCTTAATTTTATTAGGAAGAACGTAAAGAGTAGTCAGGAGCATTGTGGATAGTGCTTACCGTTGCTTGGAAGAACGAAAAACGTGGTCTGAAGGAAGTGGATTTTTGCTTTGCTTTTTTTTAAGTTTTTAGTTAAAGAAGGAAAAACATGGTCCGGAGCATGTTAGATGGTGCTTAATTTTGCTGGGAAGAACGTTAACAGTAGTCTGGAGCATTGGAGAAGGTTCTTAATTTTATTGGGAAGAACGTAAAGAGTAGTCAGGAGCATTGTGGATGGTGCTTACCGTTGCTTGGAAGAACGAAAAACGTGGTCTGAAGGAAGTGGAATTTTGCTTTGCTTTTTTTTAAGTTTTTAGTTAAAGAAGGAAAAACATGGTCCGGAGCATGTTAGATGGTGCTTAATTTTGCTGGGAAGAACATTAACAGTAGTCTGGAGCATAGGAGAAGGTGCTTAATTTTATTAGGAAGAACGTAAAGAGTAGTCAGGAGCATTGTGGATAGTGCTTACCGTTGCTTGGAAGAACGAAAAACGTGGTCTGAAGGAAGTGGAATTTTGCTTTGCTTTTTTTTAAGTTTTTAGTTAAAGAGAGAAAAACATGGTCCGGAGCATGTTAGATGGTGCTTAATTTTGCTGGGAAGAACGTTAACAGTAGTCTGGAGCATTGGAGAAGGTGCTTAATTTTATTAGGAAGAACGTAAAGAGTAGTCAGGAGCATTGTGGATGGTGCTTACCGTTGCTTGGAAGAACGAAAAACGTGGTCTGAAGGAAGTGGAATTTTGCTTAGCTTTTTTTTAAGTTTTTAGTTAAAGAAGGAAAAACATGGTCCGGAGCATGTTAGATGGTGCTTAATTTTGCTGGGAAGAACGTTAACAGTAGTCTGGAGCATAGGAGAAGGTGCTTAATTTTATTAGGAAGAACGTAAAGAGTAGTCAGGAGCATTGTGAATGGTGCTTACCGTTCCTTGGAAGAACGAAAAACGTGGTCTGAAGGAAGTGGAATTTGCTTTGCTTTTTTTTAAGTTTTTAGTTAAAGAAGGAAAAACATGGTCCGGAGCATGTTAGATGGTGCTTAATTTTGCTGGGAAGAACGTTAACAGTAGTCTGGAGCATTGGAGAAGGTGCTTAATTTTATTGGGAAGAACGTAAAGAGTAGTCAGGAGCATTGTGGATGGTGCTTACCGTTGCTTGGAAGAACGAAAAACGTGGTCTGAAGGAAGTGGATTTTTGCTTTGCTTTTTTTTAAGTTTTTAGTTAAAGATAGAAAAACATGGTCCGGAGCATGTTAGATGGTGCTTAATTTTGCTGGGAAGAACATTAACAGTAGTCTGGAGCATAGGAGAAGGTGCTTAATTTTATTAGGAAGAACGTAAAGAGTAGTCAGGAGCATTGTGGATAGTGCTTACCGTTGCTTGGAAGAACGAAAAACGTGGTCTGAAGGAAGTGGATTTTTGCTTTGCTTTTTTTTAAGTTTTTAGTTAAAGAAGGAAAAACATGGTCCGGAGCATGTTAGATGGTGCTTAATTTTGCTGGGAAGAACGTTAACAGTAGTCTGGAGCATTGGAGAAGGTTCTTAATTTTATTGGGAAGAACGTAAAGAGTAGTCAGGAGCATTGTGGATGGTGCTTACCGTTGCTTGGAAGAACGAAAAACGTGGTCTGAAGGAAGTGGAATTTTGCTTTGCTTTTTTTTAAGTTTTTAGTTAAAGAAGGAAAAACATGGTCCGGAGCATGTTAGATGGTGCTTAATTTTGCTGGGAAGAACATTAACAGTAGTCTGGAGCATAGGAGAAGGTGCTTAATTTTATTAGGAAGAACGTAAAGAGTAGTCAGGAGCATTGTGGATAGTGCTTACCGTTGCTTGGAAGAACGAAAAACGTGGTCTGAAGGAAGTGGAATTTTGCTTTGCTTTTTTTTAAGTTTTTAGTTAAAGATAGAAAAACATGGTCCGGAGCATGTTAGATGGTGCTTAATTTTGCTGGGAAGAACGTTAACAGTAGTCTGGAGCATTGGAGAAGGTGCTTAATTTTATTAGGAAGAACGTAAAGAGTAGTCAGGAGCATTGTGGATGGTGCTTACCGTTGCTTGGAAGAACGAAAAACGTGGTCTGAAGGAAGTGGAATTTTGCTTAGCTTTTTTTTAAGTTTTTAGTTAAAGAAGGAAAAACATGGTCCGGAGCATGTTAGATGGTGCTTAATTTTGCTGGGAAGAACGTTAACAGTAGTCTGGAGCATAGGAGAAGGTGCTTAATTTTATTAGGAAGAACGTAAAGAGTAGTCAGGAGCATTGTGAATGGTGCTTACCGTTCCTTGGAAGAACGAAAAACGTGGTCTGAAGGAAGTGGAATTTGCTTTGCTTTTTTTTAAGTTTTTAGTTAAAGAAGGAAAAACATGGTCCGGAGCATGTTAGATGGTGCTTAATTTTGCTGGGAAGAACGTTAACAGTAGTCTGGAGCATTGGAGAAGGTGCTTAATTTTATTGGGAAGAACGTAAAGAGTAGTCAGGAGCATTGTGGATGGTGCTTACCGTTGCTTGGAAGAACGAAAAACGTGGTCTGAAGGAAGTGGAATTTTGCTTTGCTTTTTTTTAAGTTTTTAGTTAAAGAAGGAAAAACATGGTCCTGAGCATGTTAGATGGTGCTTAATTTTGCTGGGAAGAACGTTAACAGTAGTCTGGAGCATAGGAGAAGGTGCTCAATTTTATTAGGAAGAACGTAAAGAGTAGTCAGGAGCATTGTGGATAGTGCTTACCGTTGCTTGGAAGAACGAAAAACGTGGTCTGAAGGAAGTGGAATTTTGCTTTGCTTTTTTTTAAGTTTTTAGTTAAAGAGAGAAAAACATGGTCCGGAGCATGTTAGATGGTGCTTAATTTTGCTGGGAAGAACGTTAACAGTAGTCTGGAGCATTGGAGAAGGTGCTTAATTTTATTGGGAAGAACGTAAAGAATTGTCAGGCGCATTGTGGATGGTGCTTACCGTTCCTTGGAAGAACGAAAAACGTGGTCTGAAGGAAGTGGAATTTTGCTTTGCTTTTTTTTAAGTTTTTAGTTAAAGAAGGAAAAACATGGTCCGTAGCATGTTAGATGGTGCTTAATTTTGCTGGGAAGAACGTTAACAGTAGTCTGGAGCATTGGAGAAGGTGCTTAATTTTATTGGGAAGAACGTAAAGAATTGTCAGGCGCATTGTGGATGGTGCTTACCGTTCCTTGGAAGAACGAAAAACGTGGTCTGAAGGAAGTGGAATTTTGCTTTGCTTTTTTTTAAGTTTTTAGTTAAAGATAGAAAAACATGGTCCGGAGCATGTTAGATGGTGCTTAATTTTGCTGGGAAGAACGTTAACAGTAGTCTGGAGCATAGGAGAAGGTGCTTAATTTTATTAGGAAGAACGTAAAGAGTAGTCAGGAGCATTGTGGATGGTGCTTACCGTTGCTTGGAAGAACGAAAAACGTGGTCTGAAGGAAGTGGAATTTTGCTTTGCTTTTTTTTAAGTTTTTAGTTAAAGAAGGAAAAACATGGTCCGGAGCATGTTAGATGGTGCTTAATTTTGCTGGGAAGAACGTTAACAGTAGTCTGGAGCATAGGAGAAGGTGCTTAATTTTATTAGGAAGAACGTAAAGAGTAGTCAGGAGCATTGTGGATGGTGCTTACCGTTCCTTGGAAGAACGAAAAACGTGGTCTGAAGGAAGTGGAATTTTGCTTTGCTTTTTTTTAAGTTTTTAGTTAAAGAAGGAAAAACATGGTCCGGAGCATGTTAGATGGTGCTTAATTTTGCTGGGAAGAACGTTAACAGTAGTCTGGAGCATTGGAGAAGGTGCTTAATTTTATTGGGAAGAACGTAAAGAATTGTCAGGCGCATTGTGGATGGTGCTTACCGTTCCTTGGAAGAACGAAAAACGTGGTCTGAAGGAAGTGGAATTTTGCTTTGCTTTTTTTTAAGTTTTTAGTTAAAGAAGGAAAAACATGGTCCGGAGCATGTTAGATGGTGCTTAATTTTGCTGGGAAGAACGTTAACAGTAGTCTGGAGCATAGGAGAAGGTGCTTAATTTTATTAGGAAGAACGTAAAGAGTAGTCAGGAGCATTGTGGATAGTGCTTACCGTTGCTTGGAAGAACGAAAAACGTGGTCTGAAGGAAGTGGAATTTTGCTTTGCTTTTTTTTAAGTTTTTAGTTAAAGATAGAAAAACATGGTCCGGAGCATGTTAGATGGTGCTTAATTTTGCTGGGAAGAACGTTAACAGTAGTCTGGAGCATTGGAGAAGGTGCTTAATTTTATTGGGAAGAACGTAAAGAATTGTCAGGCGCATTGTGGATGGTGCTTACCGTTCCTTGGAAGAACGAAAAACGTGGTCTGAAGGAAGTGGAATTTTGCTTTGCTTTTTTTTAAGTTTTTAGTTAAAGAAGGAAAAACATGGTCCGGAGCATGTTAGATGGTGCTTAATTTTGCTGGGAAGAACGTTAACAGTAGTCTGGAGCATAGGAGAAGGTGCTTAATTTTATTAGGAAGAACGTAAAGAGTAGTCAGGAGCATTGTGGATGGTGCTTACCGTTGCTTGGAAGAACGAAAAACGTGGTCTGAAGGAAGTGGAATTTTGCTTTGCTTTTTTTTAAGTTTTTAGTTAAAGAAGGAAAAACATGGTCCGGAGCATGTTAGATGGTGCTTAATTTTGCTGGGAAGAACGTTAACAGTAGTCTGGAGCATTGGAGAAGGTGCTTAATTTTATTAGGAAGAACGTAAAGAGTAGTCAGGAGCATTGTGGATGGTGCTTACCGTTGCTTGGAAGAACGAAAAACGTGGTCTGAAGGAAGTGGAATTTTGCTTTGCTTTTTTTTAAGTTTTTAGTTAAAGAAGGAAAAACATGGTCCGGAGCATGTTAGATGGTGCTTAATTTTGCTGGGAAGAACGTTAACAGTAGTCTGGAGCATTGGAGAAGGTGCTTAATTTTATTAGGAAGAACGTAAAGAGTAGTCAGGAGCATTGTGGATGGTGCTTACCGATGCTTGGAAGAACGAAAAACGTGGTCTGAAGGAAGTGGAATTTTGCTTTGCTTTTTTTTAAGTTTTTAGTTAAAGATAGAAAAACATGGTCCGGAGCATGTTAGATGGTGCTTAATTTTGCTGGGAAGAACGTTAACAGTAGTCTGGAGCATAGGAGAAGGTGCTTAATTTTATTAGGAAGAACGTAAAGAGTAGTCAGGAGCATTGTGGATAGTGCTTACCGTTGCTTGGAAGAACGAAAAACGTGGTCTGAAGGAAGTGGAATTTTGCTTTGCTTTTTTTTAAGTTTTTAGTTAAAGATAGAAAAACATGGTCCGGAGCATGTTAGATGGTGCTTAATTTTGCTGGGAAGAACGTTAACAGTAGTCTGGAGCATTGGAGAAGGTGCTTAATTTTATTGGGAAGAACGTAAAGAATTGTCAGGCGCATTGTGGATGGTGCTTACCGTTGCTTGGAAGAACGAAAAACGTGGTCTGAAGGAAGTGGAATTTTGCTTTGCTTTTTTTTAAGTTTTTAGTTAAAGAAGGAAAATCATGGTCCGGAGCATGTTAGATGGTGCTTAATTTTGCTGGGAAGAACGTTAACAGTAGTCTGGAGCATTGGAGAAGGTGCTTAATTTTATTGGGAAGAACGTAAAGAGTAGTCAGGAGCATTGTGGATGGTGCTTACCGTTGCTTGGAAGAACGAAAAACGTGGTCTGAAGGAAGTGGAATTTTGCTTTGCTTTTTTTTAAGTTTTTAGTTAAAGAAGGAAAAACATGGTCCGGAGCATGTTAGATGGTGCTTAATTTTGCTGGGAAGAACGTTAACAGTAGTCTGGAGCATAGGAGAAGGTGCTTAATTTTATTAGGAAGAACGTAAAGAGTAGTCAGGAGCATTGTGAATGGTGCTTACCGTTCCTTGGAAGAACGAAAAACGTGGTCTGAAGGAAGTGGAATTTTGCTTTGCTTTTTTTTAAGTTTTTAGTTAAAGAAGGAAAAACATGGTCCGGAGCATGTTAGATGGTGCTTAATTTTGCTGGGAAGAACGTTAACAGTAGTCTGGAGCATAGGAGAAGGTGCTTAATTTTATTAGGAAGAACGTAAAGAGTAGTCAGGAGCATTGTGGATAGTGCTTACCGTTGCTTGGAAGAACGAAAAACGTGGTCTGAAGGAAGTGGAATTTTGCTTTGCTTTTTTTTAAGTTTTTAGTTAAAGAAGGAAAAACATGGTCCGGAGCATGTTAGATGGTGCTTAATTTTGCTGGGAAGAACGTTAACAGTAGTCTGGAGCATTGGAGAAGGTGCTTAATTTTATTGGGAAGAACGTAAAGAATTGTCAGGCGCATTGTGGATGGTGCTTACCGTTCCTTGGAAGAACGAAAAACGTGGTCTGAAGGAAGTGGAATTTTGCTTTGCTTTTTTTTAAGTTTTTAGTTAAAGATAGAAAAACATGGTCCGGAGCATGTTAGATGGTGCTTAATTTTGCTGGGAAGAACGTTAACAGTAGTCTGGAGCATTGGAGAAGGTGCTTAATTTTATTAGGAAGAACGTAAAGAGTAGTCAGGAGCATTGTGGATGGTGCTTACCGTTGCTTGGAAGAACGAAAAACGTGGTCTGAAGCATGTGGAATTGGGCTTAGTTTTAATTATTTTTTAATTTAAGTTTTTAGTTAAAGAAGGAAAAACATGGTCCGGAGCATGTTAGATGGTGCTTAATTTTGCTGGGAAGAACGTTAACAGTAGTCTGGAGCATTGGAGAAGGTGCTTAATTTTATTGGGAAGAACGTAAAGAATTGTCAGGCGCATTGTGGATGGTGCTTACCGTTCCTTGGAAGAACGAAAAACGTGGTCTGAAGGAAGTGGAATTTTGCTTTGCTTTTTTTTAAGTTTTTAGTTAAAGAAGGAAAAACATGGTCCGGAGCATGTTAGATGGTGCTTAATTTTGCTGGGAAGAACGTTAACAGTAGTCTGGAGCATAGGAGAAGGTGCTTAATTTTATTAGGAAGAACGTAAAGAGTAGTCAGGAGCATTGTGAATGGTGCTTACCGTTCCTTGGAAGAACGAAAAACGTGGTCTGAAGGAAGTGGAATTTTGCTTTGCTTTTTTTTAAGTTTTTAGTTAAAGAAGGAAAAACATGGTCCGGAGCATGTTAGATGGTGCTTAATTTTGCTGGGAAGAACGTTAACAGTAGTCTGGAGCATTGGAGAAGGTTCTTAATTTTATTGGGAAGAACGTAAAGAGTAGTCAGGAGCATTGTGGATGGTGCTTACCGTTGCTTGGAAGAACGAAAAACGTGGTCTGAAGGAAGTGGAATTTTGCTTTGCTTTTTTTTAAGTTTTTAGTTAAAGAAGGAAAAACATGGTCCGGAGCATGTTAGATGGTGCTTAATTTTGCTGGGAAGAACGTTAACAGTAGTCTGGAGCATTGGAGAAGGTGCTTAATTTTATTGGGAAGAACGTAAAGAGTAGTCAGGAGCATTGTGGATGGTGCTTACCGTTGCTTGGAAGAACGAAAAACGTGGTCTGAAGGAAGTGGAATTTTGCTTTGCTTTTTTTTAAGTTTTTAGTTAAAGAAGGAAAAACATGGTCCGGAGCATGTTAGATGGTGCTTAATTTTGCTGGGAAGAACGTTAACAGTAGTCTGGAGCATAGGAGAAGGTGCTTAATTTTATTAGGAAGAACGTGAAGAGTAGTCAGGAGCATTGTGAATGGTGCTTACCGTTCCTTGGAAGAACGAAAAACGTGGTCTGAAGGAAGTGGAATTTTGCTTTGCTTTTTTTTAAGTTTTTAGTTAAAGAAGGAAAAACATGGTCCGGAGCATGTTAGATGGTGCTTGATTTTGCTGGGAAGAACGTTAACAGTAGTCTGGAGCATTGGAGAAGGTGCTTAATTTTATTGGGAAGAACGTAAAGAATTGTCAGGCGCATTGTGGATGGTGCTTACCGTTCCTTGGAAGAACGAAAAACGTGGTCTGAAGCATGTGGAATTGGGCTTAGTTTTAATTATTTTTTAATTTAAGTTTTTAGTTAAAGAAGGAAAAACATGGTCCGGAGCATGTTAGATGGTGCTTAATTTTGCTGGGAAGAACGTTAACAGTAGTCTGGAGCATTGGAGAAGGTTCTTAATTTTATTGGGAAGAACGTAAAGAGTAGTCAGGAGCATTGTGGATGGTGCTTACCGTTGCTTGGAAGAACGAAAAACGTGGTCTGAAGGAAGTGGAATTTTGCTTTGCTTTTTTTTAAGTTTTTAGTTAAAGAAGGAAAAACATGGTCCGGAGCATGTTAGATGGTGCTTAATTTTGCTGGGAAGAACGTTAACAGTAGTCTGGAGCATTGGAGAAGGTGCTTAATTTTATTGGGAAGAACGTAAAGAATTGTCAGGCGCATTGTGGATGGTGCTTACCGTTCCTTGGAAGAACGAAAAACGTGGTCTGAAGGAAGTGGAATTTTGCTTTGCTTTTTTTTAAGTTTTTAGTTAAAGAAGGAAAAACATGGTCCGGAGCATGTTAGATGGTGCTTAATTTTGCTGGGAAGAACGTTAACAGTAGTCTGGAGCATAGGAGAAGGTGCTTAATTTTATTAGGAAGAACGTGAAGAGTAGTCAGGAGCATTGTGAATGGTGCTTACCGTTCCTTGGAAGAACGAAAAAACGTGGTCTGAAGGAAGTGGAATTTTGCTTTGCTTTTTTTTAAGTTTTTAGTTAAAGAAGGAAAAACATGGTCCGGAGCATGTTAGATGGTGCTTAATTTTGCTGGGAAGAACGTTAACAGTAGTCTGGAGCATTGGAGAAGGTGCTTAATTTTATTAGGAAGAACGTAAAGAGTAGTCAGGAGCATTGTGGATGGTGCTTACCGTTGCTTGGAAGAACGAAAAACGTGGTCTGAAGCATGTGGAATTGGGCTTAGTTTTAATTATTTTTTAATTTAAGTTTTTAGTTAAAGAAGGAAAAACATGGTCCGGAGCATGTTAGATGGTGCTTAATTTTGCTGGGAAGAACGTTAACAGTAGTCTGGAGCATTGGAGAAGGTTCTTAATTTTATTGGGAAGAACGTAAAGAGTAGTCAGGAGCATTGTGGATGGTGCTTACCGTTGCTTGGAAGAACGAAAAACGTGGTCTGAAGGAAGTGGAATTTTGCTTTGCTTTTTTTTAAGTTTTTAGTTAAAGAAGGAAAAACATGGTCCGGAGCATGTTAGATGGTGCTTAATTTTGCTGGGAAGAACGTTAACAGTAGTCTGGAGCATTGGAGAAGGTGCTTAATTTTATTGGGAAGAACGTAAAGAATTGTCAGGCGCATTGTGGATGGTGCTTACCGTTCCTTGGAAGAACGAAAAACGTGGTCTGAAGGAAGTGGAATTTTGCTTTGCTTTTTTTTAAGTTTTTAGTTAAAGAAGGAAAAACATGGTCCGGAGCATGTTAGATGGTGCTTAATTTTGCTGGGAAGAACGTTAACAGTAGTCTGGAGCATAGGAGAAGGTGCTTAATTTTATTAGGAAGAACGTGAAGAGTAGTCAGGAGCATTGTGAATGGTGCTTACCGTTCCTTGGAAGAACGAAAAACGTGGTCTGAAGGAAGTGGAATTTTGCTTTGCTTTTTTTTAAGTTTTTAGTTAAAGAAGGAAAAACATGGTCCGGAGCATGTTAGATGGTGCTTGATTTTGCTGGGAAGAACGTTAACAGTAGTCTGGAGCATTGGAGAAGGTGCTTAATTGTATTAGGAAGAACGTAAAGAGTAGTCAGGAGCATTGTGGATGGTGCTTACCTTTGCTTGGAAGAACGAAAAACGTGGTCTGAAGGAAGTGGAATTTTGCTTTCCTTTTTTTTAGGTTTTTAGCTAAAGAAGGAAAAACATGGTCCGGAGCATGTTAGATGGTGCTTGATTTTGCTGGGAAGAACGTTAACAGTAGTCTGGAGCATTGGAGAAGGTGCTTGATTTTATTGGGAAGAACGTAAAGAGTAGTCAGGAGCATTGTGGATGGTGCTTACCTTTGCTTGGAAGAACGAAAAACGTGGTCTGAAGGAAGTGGAATTTTGCTTGGCTTTTTTTTAGGTTTTTAGCTAAAGAGAGAAAAACATGGTCCGGAGCATGTTAGATTGTGCTTAATTTTGCTGGGAAGAACGATAACAGTAGTCTGGAGCATTGTGGATGGTGCTTACCTTTGCTTGGAAGAACGAAAAACGTAGTCTGAAGGAAGTGGAATTTTGCTTTCCTTTTTTTTTAGGTTTTTAGCTAAAGAAGGAAAAACATGGTCCGGAGCATGTTAGATGGTGCTTGATTTTGCTGGGAAGAACGTTAACAGTAGTCTGGAGCATTGGAGAAGGTGCTTAATTTTATTGGGAAGAACGTAAAGAGTAGTCAGGAGCATTGTGGATGGTGCTTACCTTTGCTTGGAAGAACGAAAAACGTGGTCTGAAGGAAGTGGAATTTTGCTTTCCTTTTTTTTAGGTTTTTAGCTAAAGAAGGAAAAACATGGTCCGGAGCATGTTAGATGGTGCTTGATTTTGCTGGGAAGAACGTTAACAGTAGTCTGGAGCATTGGAGAAGGTGCTTGATTTTATTGGGAAGAACGTAAAGAGTAGTCAGGAGCATTGTGGATGGTGCTTTCCTTTGCTTGGAAGAACAAAAAACATGGTCTGAAGCTTGTTGAATTGATCTTAGTTTTTTTTTTTTAAGTTTTTAGTTAAAGAAAGAAAAACGTAGTCCGGAGCATGTTGCATGGTTCTTAATTTTGCTTGGAAGAACGTAAAAAGTAGTATGGAGCATTGGAGAAGGTGCCTAATTTTGCTTGGAAGAACGTAGATAGTAGTATGAAGCATTGTTAATGGTGCTTACCTTTGCTTGGAAGAACAAAAAACGTGGTCTGAAGCATGTTGAATTGATCTAAGTTTTTTTTTAAGTTTTTAGTTAAAGAAAGAAAAACGTAGTCCGGAGCATGTTGGATGGTTCTTAATTTTGCTTGGAAGAACGTAAAAAGTAGTATGGAGCATTAGATTAGGTACTTAATTTTGGTGGGAAGAACGTAATAAGTAGTATGGAGCATTGTTGATGGTGCTTACCTTTGCTTGGAAGAACAAAAAACTTGGTCTGAAGCATGTTGAATTGATCTAAGTTTTTTTTTTTTTTAAGTTTTTAGTTAAAGAAAGAAAAACGTAGTCCGGAGCATGTTGGATGGTTCTTAATTTTGCTTGGAAGAACGTAAAAAGTAGTATGGAGCATTGGAGAAGGTGCTTAATTTTGGTGGGAAGAACGTAATAAGTAGTATGGAGCATTGTGGATGGTGCTTACCTTTGCTTGGAAGAACAAAAAACGTGGTCTGAAGCATGTTGAATTGATCTAAGTTTTTTTTTAAGTTTTTAGTTAAAGAAAGAAAAACGTAGTCCGGAGCATGTTGGATGGTTCTTAATTTTGCTTGGAAGAACGTAAAAAGTAGTATGGAGCATTGGAGAAGGTGCTTAATTTTGGTGGGAAGAACGTAATAAGTAGTATGGAGCATTGTGGATGGTGCTTACCTTTGCTTGGAAGAACAAAAAACGTGGTCTGAAGCATGTTGAATTGATCTAAGTTTTTTTTTTAAGTTTTTAGTTAAAGAAAGAAAAACGTAGTCCGGAGCATGTTGGATGGTTCTTAATTTTGCTTGGAAGAACGTAAAAAGTAGTATGGAGCATTAGATTAGGTACTTAATTTTGGTGGGAAGAACGTAGATAGTAGTATGGAGCATTGTGGATGGTGCTTTCCTTTGCTTGGAAGAACAAAAAACGTGGTCTGAAGCATGTTGAATTGATCTAAGTTTTTTTTTTAAGTTTTAAGTTAAAGAAAGAAAAACGTAGTCCGGAGCATGTTGGATGGTTCTTAATTTTGCTTGGAAGAACGTAAAAAGTAGTATGGAGCATTGGATAAGGTGCTTAATTTTGGAGGGAAGAACGTAAAAAGTAGTATGGAGCTTTGTGGATGGTGCTTACCTTTGCTTGGAAGAACAAAAAACGTGGTCTGAAGCATGTTGAATTGATCTAAGTTTTTTTTTTTAAGTTTTTAGTTAAAGAAAGAAAAACGTTGTCCGGAGCATGTTGGATGGTTCTTAATTTTGCTTGGAAGAACGTAAAAAGTAGTATGGAGCATTGGATAAGGTGCTTAATTTTGGTGGGAAGAACGTAAAAAGTAGTATGGAGCTTTGTGGATGGTGCTTTCCTTTGCTTGGAAGAACAAAAAACATGGTCTGAAGCATGTTGAATTGATCTAAGTTTTTTTTTTTAAGTTTTTAGTTAAAGAAAGAAAAACGTTGTCCGGAGCATGTTGGATGGTTCTTAGTTTTGCTTGGAAGAACGTAAAAAGTAGTATGGAGCATTGGATAAGGTGCTTAATTTTGGTGGGAAGAACGTAGATAGTAGTATGGAGCATTGTGGATGGTGCTTTCCTTTGCTTGGAAGAACAAAAAACGTGGTCTGAAGCATGTTGAATTGATCTAAGTTTTTTTTTTAAGTTTTTAGTTAAAGAAAGAAAAACGTAGTCCGGAGCATGTTGGATGGTTCTTAATTTTGCTTGGAAGAACGTAAAAAGTAGTATGGAGCATTGGAGAAGGTGCTTAATTTTGCTGGGAAGAACGTTAAAAGTAGTCCGGAGCATTGTGAATGGTGCTTACCTGTGCTTGGAAGAACAAAAAACGTGGTCTGAAGCATGTTGAATTGATCTAAGGTTTTTTTTTAAGTTTTTAGTTAAAGAAAGAAAAACGTAGTCCGGAGCATGTTGGATGGTTCTTAATTTTGCTTGGAAGAACGTAAAAAGTAGTATGGAGCATTGGAGAAGGTGCTTAATTTTGGTGGGAAGAACGTAATAAGTAGTATGGAGCATTGTGGATGGTGCTTACCTTTGCTTGGAAGAACAAAAAACGTGGTCTGAAGCATGTTGAATTGATCTAAGGTTTTTTTTTAAGTTTTTAGTTAAAGAAAGAAAAACGTAGTCCGGAGCATGTTGGATGGTTCTTAATTTTGCTTGGAAAAACGTAAAAAGTAATCTAGAGCTTTGGAGAAGGTTCTTAATTTTGCTTTAAAGAACGTAGATAGTAGTATGGAGCATTGTGGATGGTGCTTACCTTTGCTTCGAAGAACAAAAAACGTGGTCTGAAGCATGTTGAATTGATCTAAGTTTTTTTTTTTTTAGTTTTTATTTAAAGAAAGAAAAACGTAGTCTGGAGCATGTTGGATGGTTCTTAATTTTGCCTGGAAGAACGTTAAAAGTAGTATGGAGCATTGGAGAAGGTGCTTAATTTTGCTTGGAAGAACGTAGATAGTAGTATGGAGCAAGGTGGATGGTGCTTACCTTTGCTTGGAAGAACAAAAAACGTAGTCTGAAGCATGTTGAATTGATCTAAGTTTTTTTTTTTTTTAGTTTTTATTTAAAGAAAGAAAAACGTAGTCCGGAGCAGGTTGGATGATTCTTAATTTTGCTTAGAAAAACGTAAAAAGTAATCTAGAGCATTGGAGAAGGTGCTTAATTTTGCTTGGAAGAACGTAGATAGTAGTATGGAGCAAGGTGGATGGTGCTTACCTTTGATTCGAAGAACAAAAAACGTGGTCTGAAGCATGTTGAATTGATCTAAGTTTTTTTTTTTAAGTTTTTATTTAAAGAAAGAAAAACGTAGTCCGGAGCAGGTTGGATGGTTCTTTATTTTGCTTAGAAAAATGTAAAAAGTAATCTAGAGCATTGGAGAAGGTGCTTAATTTTGCTTGGAAGAACGTAGATAGTAGTATGGAGCAAGGTGGATGGTGCTTACCTTTGATTCGAAGAACAAAAAACGTGGTCTGAAGCATGTTGAATTGATCTAAGTTTTTTTTTTTTAAGTTTTTATTTAAAGAAAGAAAAACGTAGTCCGGAGCATGTTGGATGGTTCCTTATTTTACTTGGAAGAACGTTAAAAGTAGTATGAAGCATTGGAGAAGGTGCTTAATTTTGCTTGGAAGATCGTAGATAGTAGTATGGAGCAAGGTGGATGGTGCTTACCTTTGCTCCGAAGAACAAAAAACGTAGTCTGAAGCATGTTGAATTGATCTAAGTTTTTTTTTTAAGTTTTTATTTAAAGAAAGAAAAACGTAGTCCGGAGCAGGTTGGATGGTTCTTAATTTTGCTTAGAAAAACGTAAAAAGTAATCTAGAGCATTGGAGAAGGTGCTTAATTTTGCTTGGAAGAACGTAGATAGTAGTATGGAGCAAGGTGGATGGTGCTTACCTTTGCTTCGAAGAACAAAAAACGTGGTCTGAAGCATGTTGAATCGATCTAAGTTTTTTTTTTTTAAGTTTTTATTTAAAGAAAGAAAAACGTAGTCCGGAGCATGTTGGATGGTTCCTAATTTTGCTTGGAAGAACGTTAAAAGTAGTATGAAGCATTGGAGAAGGTGCTTAATTTTGCTTTAAAGAACGTTAAAAGTAGTCTGGAGCATTGTGGATGGTGCTTACCTTTGCTTCGAAGAACAAAAAACGTGGTCTGAAGCATGTTGAATTGATCTAAGTTTTTTTTTTTAGTTTTTATTTAAAGAAAGAAAAGCGTAGTCCGGAGCATGTTGAATGGTTCTTAATTTTGCTTGGAAAAACGTAAAAAGTAATCTAGAGCTTTGGAGAAGGTTCTTAATTTTGCTTTAAAGAACGTAGATAGTAGTATGGAGCATTGTGGATGGTGCTTACCTTTGCTTCGAAGAACAAAAAACGTGGTCTGAAGCATGTTGAATTGATCTAAGTTTTTTTTTTTTTAGTTTTTATTTAAAGAAAGAAAAACGTAGTCCGGAGCATGTTGGATGGTTCTTAATTTTGCCTGGAAGAACGTTAAAAGTAGTATGGAGTATTGGAGAAGGTGCTTACCTTTGCTTCGAAGAACAAAAAACGTGGTCTGAAGCATGTTGAATTGATCTAAGTTTTTTTTTTTTAAGTTTTTATTTAAAGAAAGAAAAACGTAGTCCGGAGCATGTTGGATGGTTCCTAATTTTACTTGGAAGAACGTAAAAAGTAGTATGAAGCATTGGAGAAGGTGCTTAATTTTGCTTTAAAGAACGTTAAAAGTAATATGGAGCATTGTGGATGGTGCTTACCTTTGCTTCGAAGAACAAAAAACGTGGTCTGAAGCATGTTGAATTGATCTAAGTTTTTTTTTTTTAAGTTTTTATTTAAAGAAAGAAAAACGTAGTCCGGAGCATGTTGGATGGTTCTTAATTTTGCTTGGAAGAACGTTAAAAGTAGTATAGAGCATTGGAGAAGGTGCTTTATTTTGCTTGGAAGAACGTAGATAGTAGTATGGAGCAAGGTGGATGGTGCTTACCTTTGCTTCGAAGAACAAAAAACGTGGTCTGAAGCATGTTGAATTGATCTAAGTTTTTTTTTTTTAAGTTTTTATTTAAAGAAAGAAAAACGTAGTCCGGAGCATGTTGGATGGTTCCTAATTTTGCTTGGAAGAACGTTAAAAGTAGTATGAAGCATTGGAGAAGGTGCTTAATTTTGCTTGGAAGAACGTAGATAGTAGTATGGAGCAAGGTGGATGGTGCTTACCTTTGCTACGAAGAACAAAAAACGTGGTCTGAAGCATGTTGAATTGATCTAAGTTTTTTTTTTTAAGTTTTTATTTAAAGAAAGAAAAACGTAGTCCGGAGCATGTTGGATGGTTCTTAATTTTGCTTGGAAGAACGTTAAAAGTAGTATAGAGCATTGGAGAAGGTGCTTTATTTTGCTTGGAAGAACGTAGATAGTAGTATGGAGCAAGGTGGATGGTGCTTACCTTTGCTTCGAAGAACAAAAAACGTGGTCTGAAGCATGTTGAATTGATCTAAGTTTTTTTTTTTTAAGTTTTTATTTAAAGAAAGAAAAACGTAGTCCGAAGCAGGTTGGATGGTTCTTAATTTTGCTTAGAAAAATGTAAAAAGTAATCTAGAGCATTGGAGAAGGTGCTTAATTTTGCTTGGAAGATCGTAGATAGTAGTATGGAGCAAGGTGGATGGTGCTTACCTTTGCTTCGAAGAACAAAAAACGTGGTCTGAAGCATGTTGAATCGATCTAAGTTTTTTTTTTTAAGTTTTTATTTAAAGAAAGAAAAACGTAGTCCGGAGCATGTTGGATGGTTCTTAATTTTGCTTGGAAGAACATAAAAAGTAGTCCGGAGCATTGGAGAAGGTTCTTAATTTTGCCTGGAAGAACGTAAAAAGTAATATGGAGCATTGTGGATGGTGCTTACCTTTGCTTCGAAGAACAAAAAACGTGGTCTGAAGCATGTTGAATTGATCTAAGTTTTTTTTTTTAAGTTTTTATTTAAAGAAAGAAAAACGTAGTCCGGAGCATGTTGGATGGTTCCTTATTTTACTTGGAAGAACGTAAAAAGTAGTATGAAGCATTGGAGAAGGTGCTTAATTTTGCTTTAAAGAACGTTAAAAGTAGTCTGGAGCATTTTGGATGGTGCTTACCTTTGCTTCGAAGAACAAAAAACGTGGTCTGAAGCATGTTGAATTGATCTAAGTTTTTTTTTTTAGTTTTTATTTAAAGAAAGAAAAGCGTAGTCCGGAGCATGTTGAATGGTTCTTAATTTTGCTTGGAAAAACGTAAAAAGTAATCTAGAGCTTTGGAGAAGGTTCTTAATTTTGCTTTAAAGAACGTAGATAGTAGTATGGAGCATTGTGGATGGTGCTTACCTTTGCTTCGAAGAACAAAAAACGTGGTCTGAAGCATGTTGAATTGATCTAAGTTTTTTTTTTTTTAGTTTTTATTTAAAGAAAGAAAAACGTAGTCCGGAGCATGTTGGATGGTTCTTAATTTTGCCTGGAAGAACGTTAAAAGTAGTATGGAGTATTGGAGAAGGTGCTTACCTTTGCTTCGAAGAACAAAAAACGTGGTCTGAAGCATGTTGAATTGATCTAAGTTTTTTTTTTTTAGTTTTTATTTAAAGAAAGAAAAACGTAGTCCGGAGCATGTTGAATGGTTCTTAATTTTGCTTGGAAAAACGTAAAAAGTAGTCTAGAGCTTTGGAGAAGGTTCTTAATTTTGCTTTAAAGAACGTAGATAATAGTATGGGGCAAGGTGGATGGCGCTTACCTTTGCTTGGAAGAACAAAAAACGTGGTCTGAAGCATGTTGAATTGATCTAAGTTTTTTTTTTTTTAAGTTTTTGTTTAAAGAAAGAAAAGCGTAGTCCGGAGCATGTTGAATGGTTCTTAATTTTGCTTGGAAGAACGTTAAAAGTAGTATGGAGCATTGGAGAAGGTGCTTAATTTTGCTTGGAAGAACGTAGATAGTAGTATGGAGCAAGGTGGATGGTGCTTACCTTTGCTTGGAAGAACAAAAAACGTGGTCTGAAGCATGTTGAATTGATCTAAGTTTTTTTTTTTTGGTTTTTATTTAAAGAAAGAAAAACGTAGTCCGGAGCATGTTGGATGGTTCTTAATTTTGCCTGGAAGAACGTTAAAAGTAGTATGGAGCATTGGAGAAGGTGCTTAATTTTGCTTGGAAGAACGTAGATAGTAGTATGGGGCAAGGTGGATGGTGCTTACCTTTGCTTGGAAGAACAAAAAACGTGGTCTGAAGCATGTTGAATTGATCTATGTTTTTTTTTTAAAGCTTTTAGTTAAAGAAAGAAAAACGTTGTCCGGAGCATGTTGGATGGTTACTAATTTTGCTTGGAAGAACGTAAAAAGTAGTATGGAGCATTGGAGAAGGTGCTTAATTTTGCTTGGAAGAACGTTAAAAGTAGTATATAGCATTGGAGAAGGTGCTTAATTTTGCTTGGAAGAACGTAGATAGTAGTATGGAGCAAGGTGGATGGTGCTTACCTTTGCTTCGAAGAACAAAAAACGTGGTCTGAAGCATGTTGAATCGATCTAAGTTTTTTTTTTAAGTTTTTATTTAAAGAAAGAAAACCGTAGTCCGGAGCATGTTGGATGGTTCTTAATTTTGCTTGGAAGAACATAAAAAGTAGTCCGGAGCATTGGAGAAGGTTCCTAATTTTGCCTGGAAGAACGTAAAAAGTAATATGGAGCATTGTGGATGGTGCTTACCTTTGCTTGGAAGAACAAAAAACGTGGTCTGAAGCATGTTGAATTGATCTAAGTTTTTTTTTTAAGTTTTTATTTAAAGAAAGAAAAACGTAGTCCGGAGCATGTTGGATGGTTCTTAATTTTGCTTGGAAGAACGTAAAAAGTAGTATGAAGCATTGGAGAAGGTGCTTAATTTTGCTTTAAAGAACGTTAAAAGTAGTCTGGAGCATTGTGGATGGTGCTTACCTTTGCTTCGAAGAACAAAAAACGTGGTCTGAAGCATGTTGAATTGATCTAAGTTTTTTTTTTTTAGTTTTTATTTAAAGAAAGAAAAGCGTAGTCCGGAGCATGTTGGATGGTTCTTAATTTTGCTTGGAAAAACGTAAAAAGAAGTCTAGAGCTTTGGAGAAGGTTCTTAATTTTGCTTGGAAGAACGTAGATAGTAGTATGGGGCAAGGTGGATGGTGCTTACCTTTGCTTGGAAGAACAAAAAACGTGATCTGAAGCATGTTGAATTGATCTAAGTTTTTTTTTTTAAGTTTTTAGTTAAAGAAAGAAAAACGTAGTCCGGAGCATGTTGAATGGTTCTTAATTTTGCTTGGAAGAACGTTAAAAGTAGTATGGAGCATTGGAGAAGGTGCTTAATTTTGATTGGAAGAACGTAGATAGTAGTATGGAGCAAGGTGGATGGTGCTTACCTTTGCTTGGAAGAACAAAAAACGTGGTCTGAAGCATGTTGAATTGATCTAAGTTTTTTTTTTTTAGTTTTTATTTAAAGAAAGAAAAACGTAGTCCGGAGCATGTTGGATGGTTCTTAATTTTGCCTGGAAGAACGTTAAAAGTAGTATGGAGCATTGGAGAAGGTGCTTAATTTTGCTTAGAAGAACGTAGATAGTAGTATGGAGCATTGTGGATGGTGCTTACCTTTGCTTCGAAGAACAAAAAACGTGGTCTGAAGCATGTTGAATTGATCTAAGTTTTTTTTTTTTTAGTTTTTATTTAAAGAAAGAAAAACGTAGTCCGGAGCATGTTGGATGGTTCTTAATTTTGCCTGGAAGAACGTTAAAAGTAGTATGGAGTATTGGAGAAGGTGCTTACCTTTGCTTCGAAGAACAAAAAACGTGGTCTGAAGCATGTTGAATTGATCTAAGTTTTTTTTTTTTAAGTTTTTATTTAAAGAAAGAAAAACGTAGTCCGGAGCATGTTGGATGGTTCTTAATTTTGCTTGGAAAAACGTAAAAAGAAGTCTAGAGCTTTGGAGAAGGTTCTTAATTTTGCTTGGAAGAACGTAGATAGTAGTATGGGGCAAGGTGGATGGTGCTTACCTTTGCTTGGAAGAACAAAAAACGTGGTCTGAAGCATGTTGAATTGATCTAAGTTTTTTTTTTTTTTAGTTTTTATTTAAAGAAAGAGAAACGTAGTCCGGAGCATGTTGGATGGTTCTTAATTTTGCTTGGAAAAACGTAAAAAGAAGTCTAGAGCTTTGGAGAAGGTTCTTAATTTTGCTTGGAAGAACGTAGATAGTAGTATGGGGCAAGGTGGATGGTGCTTACCTTTGCTTGGAAGAACAAAAAACGTGATCTGAAGCATGTTGAATTGATCTAAGTTTTTTTTTTTAAAGTTTTTGTTTAAAGAAAGAAAAGCGTAGTCCGGAGCATGTTGAATGGTTCTTAATTTTGCTTGGAAGAACGTTAAAAGTAGTATGGAGCATTGGAGAAGGTGCTTAATTTTGCTTGGAAGAACGTAGATAGTAGTATGGAGCAAGGTGGATGGTGCTTACCTTTGCTTGGAAGAACAAAAAACGTGGTCTGAAGCATGTTGAATTGATCTAAGTTTTTTTTTTTTAGTTTTTATTTAAAGAAAGAAAAACGTAGTCCGGAGCATGTTGGATGGTTCTTAATTTTGCCTGGAAGAACGTTAAAAGTAGTATGGAGCATTGGAGAAGGTGCTTAATTTTGCTTGGAAGAACGTAGATAGTAGTATGGAGCAAGGTGGATGGTGCTTACCTTTGCTTGGAAGAACAAAAAACGTGGTCTGAAGCATGTTGAATTGATCTAAGTTTTTTTTTGTAAGTTTTTAGTTAAAGAAAGAAAAACGTAGTCCGGAGCATGTTGGATGGTTTTTAATTTTGCTTGGAAGAACGTAAAAAGTAGTATGGAGCATTGGAGAAGGTGCCTAATTTTGCTTGGAAGAACGTAGATAGTAGTATGGAGCATGGTGGATGGTGCTTACCTTTGCTTGGAAGAACAAAAAACGTGGTCTGAAGCATGTTGAATTGATCTAAGTTTTTTTTTTTAAGTTTTTAGTTAAAGAAGGAAAAACGTAGTCCGGAGTATGTTGGATGGTTCTTAATTTTGCTTGGAAGGACGTAAAAAGTAGTCCGGAGCATTGGAGAAGGTGCTAAGTTTTGCTTAGAAGAACGTAAAAAGTAGTCTGGAGCATTGTGGACGGTGCTTACCTTTGCTTGGAAGAACAAAAAACGTGGTCTGAAGCATGTTGAATTGATCTAAGTTTTTATTTTCAGTTTTTAGTTAAAGAAAGAAAAACGTAGTCCGGAGTATGTTGGATGGTTCTTAATTTTGCTTGGAAGAACGTAAAAAGTAGTCCGGAGCATTGGAGAAGGTGCTTAATTTTGCTTGGAAGAACGTAGATAGTAGTATGGAGCATTGTGGATGGTGCTAACCTTTGCTTGGAAGAACAAAAAACGTGGTCTGAAGCATGTTGAATTGATCTAAGTTTTTTTTTGTAAGTTTTAAGTTAAAGAGAGAAAAACGTAGTCCGGAGCATGTTGGATGGTTCTTAATTTTGCTTGGAAGAACGTAAAAAGTAGTATGGAGCATTGGAGAAGGTGCTTAATTTTGCTTGGAAGAACGTAGATAGTAGTATGGAGCATTGTGGATGGTGCTAACCTTTGCTTGGAAGAACAAAAAACGTGGTCTGAAGCATGTTGAATTGATCTAAGTTTTTTTTTGTAAGTTTTAAGTTAAAGAGAGAAAAACGTAGTCCGGAGCATGTTGGATGGTTCTTAATTTTGCTTGGAAGAACGTAAAAAGTAGTATGGAGCATTGGAGAAGGTGCTTAATTTTGCTTGGAAGAACGTAGATAGTAGTATGGAGCATTGTGGATGGTGCTTACCTTTGCTTCGAAGAACAAAAAACGTGGTCTGAAGCATGTTGAATTGATCTAAGTTTTTTTTTGTAAGTTTTAAGTTAAAGAAAGAAAAACGTAGTCCGGAGCATGTTGAATGGTTCTTAATTTTGCTGGGAAGAACGTAAAAAGTAGTATGGAGCATTGGAGAAGGTGCTTAATTTTGCTTGGAAGAACGTAGATAGTAGTATGGAGCATTGTAGATGGTGCTTACCTTTGCTTCGAAGAACAAAAAACGTGGTCTGAAGCATGTTGAATTGATCTAAGTTTTTTTTTGTAAGTTTTAAGTTAAAGAAAGAAAAACGTAGTCCGGAGCATGTTGGATGGTTCTTAATTTTGCTTGGAAGAACGTTAAAAGTAGTATGGAGCATTGGAGAAGGTGCTTAATTTTGCTTGGAAGAACGTAGATAGTAGTATGGAGCATTGTGGATGGTGCTTACCTTTGTTTGGAAGAACAAAAAACGTGGTCTGAAGCATGTTGAATTGATCTAAGTTTTTTTTTTTAAGTTTTAAGTTAAAGAAAGAAAAACGTAGTATGGAGCATGTTGGATGGTTCTTGATTTTGCTTGGAAGGACGTAAAAAGTAGTCCGGAGCATTGGAGAAGGTGCTAAGTTTTGCTTAGAAGAACGTAAAAAGTAGTCTGGAGCATTGTGGACGGTGCTTACCTTTGCTTGGAAGAACAAAAAACGTGGTCTGAAGCATGTTGAATTGATCTAAGTTTTTATTTTCAGTTTTTAGTTAAAGAAAGAAAAACGTAGTCCGGAGTATGTTGGATGGTTCTTCATTTTGCTTGGAAGGACGTAAAAAGTAGTCCGGAGCATTGGAGAAGGTGCTTTATTTTGCTTGGAAGAACGTAAAAAGTAGTCTGGAGCATTGTGGATGGTGCTTACCTTTGCTTGGAAGAACAAAAAACGTGGTCTGAAGCATGTTGAATTGATCTAAGTTTTTTTTTTAAGTTTTTAGTTAAAGAAGGAAAAACGTAGTCCGGAGTATGTTGGATGGTTCTTAATTTTGCTTGGAAGAACGTAAAAAGTAGTCCGGAGCATTGGAGAAGGTGCTTAATTTTGCTTGGAAGAACGTAGATAGTAGTATGGAGCATTGTGGATGGTGCTAACCTTTGCTTGGAAGAACAAAAAACGTGGTCTGAAGCATGTTGAATTGATCTAAGTTTTTTTTTGTAAGTTTTAAGTTAAAGAGAGAAAAACGTAGTCCGGAGCATGTTGGATGGTTCTTAATTTTGCTTGGAAGAACGTAAAAAGTAGTATGGAGCATTGGAGAAGGTGCTTAATTTTGCTTGGAAGAACGTAGATAGTAGTATGGAGCATTGTGGATGGTGCTTACCTTTGCTTCGAAGAACAAAAAACGTGGTCTGAAGCATGTTGAATTGATCTAAGTTTTTTTTTGTAAGTTTTAAGTTAAAGAAAGAAAAACGTAGTCCGGAGCATGTTGGATGGTTCTTAATTTTGCTTGGAAGAACGTAAAAAGTAGTATGGAGCATTGGAGAAGGTGCTTAATTTTGCTTGGAAGAACGTAGATAGTAGTATGGAGCATTGTAGATGGTGCTTACCTTTGCTTCGAAGAACAAAAAACGTGGTCTGAAGCATGTTGAATTGATCTAAGTTTTTTTTTTTAAGTTTTAAGTTAAAGAAAGAAAAACGTAGTATGGAGCATGTTGGATGGTTCTTGATTTTGCTTGGAAGAACGTAAAAAGTAGTATGGAGCATTGGAGAAGGTGCTTAATTTTGCTTGGAAGAACGTAGATAGTAGTATGGAGCATTGTGGATGGTGCTTACCTTTGCTTCGAAGAACAAAAAACGTGGTCTGAAGCATGTTGAATTGATCTAAGTTTTTTTTTGTAAGTTTTAAGTTAAAGAGAGAAAAACGTAGTCCGGAGCATGTTGGATGGTTCTTAATTTTGCTTGGAAGAACGTAAAAAGTAGTATGGAGCATTGGAGAAGGTGCTTAATTTTGCTTGGAAGAACGTAGATAGTAGTATGGAGCATTGTGGATGGTGCTTACCTTTGTTTGGAAGAACAAAAAACGTGGTCTGAAGCATGTTGAATTGATCTAAGTTTTTTTTTTTAAGTTTTAAGTTAAAGAAAGAAAAACGTAGTATGGAGCATGTTGGATGGTTCTTGATTTTGCTTGGAAGAACGTAAAAAGTAGTATGGAGCATTGGAGAAGGTGCTTAATTTTGCTTGGAAGAACGTAGATAGTAGTATGGAGCATTGTGGATGGTGCTTACCTTTGTTTGGAAGAACAAAAAACGTGGTCTGAAGCATGTTGAATTGATCTAAGTTTTTTTTTGTAAGTTTTAAGTTAAAGAAAGAAAAACGTAGTCCGGAGCATGTTGGATGGTTCTTAATTTTGCTTGGAAGAACGTAAAAAGTAGTATGGAGCATTGGAGAAGGTGCTTAATTTTGCTTGGAAGAACGTAGATAGTAGTATGGAGCATTGTGGATGGTGCTTACCTTTGCTTCGAAGAACAAAAAACGTGGTCTGAAGCATGTTGAATTGATCTAAGTTTTTTTTTGTAAGTTTTAAGTTAAAGAAAGAAAAACGTAGTCCGGAGCATGTTGGATGGTTCTTAATTTTGCTTGGAAGAACGTAAAAAGTAGTATGGAGCATTGGAGAAGGTGCTTAATTTTGCTTGGAAGAACGTAGATAGTAGTATGGAGCATTGTGGATGGTGCTTACCTTTGCTTCGAAGAACAAAAAACGTGGTCTGAAGCATGTTGAATTGATCTAAGTTTTTTTTTGTAAGTTTTAAGTTAAAGAGAGAAAAACGTAGTCCGGAGCATGTTGGATGGTTCTTAATTTTGCTTGGAAGAACGTAAAAAGTAGTATGGAGCATTGGAGAAGGTGCTTAATTTTGCTTGGAAGAACGTAGATAGTAGTATGGAGCATTGTGGATGGTGCTTACCTTTGCTTCGAAGAACAAAAAACGTGGTCTGAAGCATGTTGAATTGATCTAAGTTTTTTTTTGTAAGTTTTAAGTTAAAGAAAGAAAAACGTAGTCCGGAGCATGTTGGATGGTTCTTAATTTTGCTTGGAAGAACGTAAAAAGTAGTATGGAGCATTAGAGAAGGTGCTTAATTTTGCTTGGAAGAACGTAGATAGTAGTATGGAGCATTGTGGATGGTGCTTACCTTTGCTTCGAAGAACAAAAAACGTGGTCTGAAGCATGTTGAATTGATCTAAGTTTTTTTTTGTAAGTTTTAAGTTAAAGAGAGAAAAACGTAGTCCGGAGCATGTTGGATGGTTCTTGATTTTGCTTGGAAGAACGTAAAAAGTAGTATGGAGCATTGGAGAAGGTGCTTAATTTTGCTTGGAAGAACGTAGATAGTAGTATGGAGCATTGTGGATGGTGCTTACCTTTGCTTCGAAGAACAAAAAACGTGGTCTGAAGCATGTTGAATTGATCTAAGTTTTTTTTTGTAAGTTTTAAGTTAAAGAGAGAAAAACGTAGTCCGGAGCATGTTGGATGGTTCTTAATTTTGCTTGGAAGAACGTAAAAAGTAGTATGGAGCATTGGAGAAGGTGCTTAATTTTGCTTGGAAGAACGTAGATAGTAGTATGGAGCATTGTGGATGGTGCTTACCTTTGTTTGGAAGAACAAAAAACGTGGTCTGAAGCATGTTGAATTGATCTAAGTTTTTTTTTTTAAGTTTTAAGTTAAAGAAAGAAAAACGTAGTATGGAGCATGTTGGATGGTTCTTGATTTTGCTTGGAAGAACGTAAAAAGTAGTATGGAGCATTGGAGAAGGTGCTTAATTTTGCTTGGAAGAACGTAGATAGTAGTATGGAGCATTGTGGATGGTGCTTACCTTTGTTTGGAAGAACAAAAAACGTGGTCTGAAGCATGTTGAATTGATCTAAGTTTTTTTTTTTAAGTTTTAAGTTAAAGAAAGAAAAACGTAGTATGGAGCATGTTGGATGGTTCTTGATTTTGCTTGGAAGAACGTAAAAAGTAGTATGGAGCATTGGAGAAGGTGCTTAATTTTGCTTGGAAGAACGTAGATAGTAGTATGGAGCATTGTGGATGGTGCTTACCTTTGTTTGGAAGAACAAAAAACGTGGTCTGAAGCATGTTGAATTGATCTAAGTTTTTTTTTGTAAGTTTTAAGTTAAAGAAAGAAAAACGTAGTCCGGAGCATGTTGGATGGTTCTTAATTTTGCTTGGAAGAACGTAAAAAGTAGTATGGAGCATTGGAGAAGGTGCTTAATTTTGCTTGGAAGAACGTAGATAGTAGTATGGAGCATTGTAGATGGTGCTAACCTTTGCTTGGAAGAACAAAAAACGTGGTCTGAAGCATGTTGAATTGATCTAAGTTTTTTTTTGTAAGTTTTAAGTTAAAGAGAGAAAAACGTAGTCCGGAGCATGTTGGATGGTTCTTAATTTTGCTTGGAAGAACGTAAAAAGTAGTATGGAGCATTGGAGAAGGTGCTTAATTTTGCTTGGAAGAACGTAGATAGTAGTATGGAGCATTGTGGATGGTGCTTACCTTTGCTTCGAAGAACAAAAAACGTGGTCTGAAGCATGTTGAATTGATCTAAGTTTTTTTTTGTAAGTTTTAAGTTAAAGAGAGAAAAACGTAGTCCGGAGCATGTTGGATGGTTCTTAATTTTGCTTGGAAGAACGTAAAAAGTAGTATGGAGCATTGGAGAAGGTGCTTAATTTTGCTTGGAAGAACGTAGATAGTAGTATGGAGCATTGTGGATGGTGCTTACCTTTGCTTCGAAGAACAAAAAACGTGGTCTGAAGCATGTTGAATTGATCTAAGTTTTTTTTTGTAAGTTTTAAGTTAAAGAAAGAAAAACGTAGTCCGGAGCATGTTGGATGGTTCTTAATTTTGCTTGGAAGAACGTAAAAAGTAGTATGGAGCATTAGAGAAGGTGCTTAATTTTGCTTGGAAGAACGTAGATAGTAGTATGGAGCATTGTGGATGGTGCTTACCTTTGCTTCGAAGAACAAAAAACGTGGTCTGAAGCATGTTGAATTGATCTAAGTTTTTTTTTGTAAGTTTTAAGTTAAAGAGAGAAAAACGTAGTCCGGAGCATGTTGGATGGTTCTTAATTTTGCTTGGAAGAACGTAAAAAGTAGTATGGAGCATTGGAGAAGGTGCTTAATTTTGCTTGGAAGAACGTAGATAGTAGTATGGAGCATTGTGGATGGTGCTTACCTTTGCTTGGAAGAACAAAAAACGTGGTCTGAAGCATGTTGAATTGATCTAAGTTTTTTTTTTTAAGTTTTAAGTTAAAGAAAGAAAAACGTAGTATGGAGCATGTTGGATGGTTCTTGATTTTGCTTGGAAGAACGTAAAAAGTAGTATGGAGCATTGGAGAAGGTGCTTAATTTTGCTTGGAAGAACGTAGATAGTAGTATGGAGCATTGTGGATGGTGCTTACCTTTGTTTGGAAGAACAAAAAACGTGGTCTGAAGCATGTTGAATTGATCTAAGTTTTTTTTTGTAAGTTTTAAGTTAAAGAAAGAAAAACGTAGTCCGGAGCATGTTGGATGGTTCTTGATTTTGCTTGGAAGAACGTAAAAAGTAGTATGGAGCATTGGAGAAGGTGCTTAATTTTGCTTGGAAGAACGTAGATAGTAGTATGGAGCATTGTGGATGGTGCTTACCTTTGCTTCGAAGAACAAAAAACGTGGTCTGAAGCATGTTGAATTGATCTAAGTTTTTTTTTGTAAGTTTTAAGTTAAAGAGAGAAAAACGTAGTCCGGAGCATGTTGGATGGTTCTTAATTTTGCTTGGAAGAACGTAAAAAGTAGTATGGAGCATTGGAGAAGGTGCTTAATTTTGCTTGGAAGAACGTAGATAGTAGTATGGAGCATTGTGGATGGTGCTTACCTTTGTTTGGAAGAACAAAAAACGTGGTCTGAAGCATGTTGAATTGATCTAAGTTTTTTTTTTTAAGTTTTAAGTTAAAGAAAGAAAAACGTAGTATGGAGCATGTTGGATGGTTCTTGATTTTGCTTGGAAGAACGTAAAAAGTAGTATGGAGCATTGGAGAAGGTGCTTAATTTTGCTTGGAAGAACGTAGATAGTAGTATGGAGCATTGTGGATGGTGCTTACCTTTGTTTGGAAGAACAAAAAACGTGGTCTGAAGCATGTTGAATTGATCTAAGTTTTTTTTTGTAAGTTTTAAGTTAAAGAAAGAAAAACGTAGTCCGGAGCATGTTGGATGGTTCTTAATTTTGCTTGGAAGAACGTAAAAAGTAGTATGGAGCATTGGAGAAGGTGCTTAATTTTGCTTGGAAGAACGTAGATAGTAGTATGGAGCATTGTGGATGGTGCTTACCTTTGCTTCGAAGAACAAAAAACGTGGTCTGAAGCATGTTGAATTGATCTAAGTTTTTTTTTGTAAGTTTTAAGTTAAAGAAAGAAAAACGTAGTCCGGAGCATGTTGGATGGTTCTTAATTTTGCTTGGAAGAACGTAAAAAGTAGTATGGAGCATTGGAGAAGGTGCTTAATTTTGCTTGGAAGAACGTAGATAGTAGTATGGAGCATTGTAGATGGTGCTAACCTTTGTTTGGAAGAACAAAAAACGTGGTCTGAAGCATGTTGAATTGATCTAAGTTTTTTTTTGTAAGTTTTAAGTTAAAGAAAGAAAAACGTAGTCCGGAGCATGTTGGATGGTTCTTAATTTTGCTTGGAAGAACGTAAAAAGTAGTATGGAGCATTGGAGAAGGTGCTTAATTTTGCTTGGAAGAACGTAGATAGTAGTATGGAGCATTGTGGATGGTGCTTACCTTTGCTTCGAAGAACAAAAAACGTGGTCTGAAGCATCTTGAATTGATCTAAGTTTTTTTTTGTAAGTTTTAAGTTAAAGAGAGAAAAACGTAGTCCGGAGCATGTTGGATGGTTCATAATTTTGCTTGGAAGAACGTAAAAAGTAGCATGGAGCATTGGAGAAGGTGCTTTATTTTGCTTGGAAGAACGCAGATAGTAGTATGGAGCAATGTGGATGGTGCTTACCTTTGCTTGGAAGAACAAAAAACGTGGTCTGAAGCATGTTGAATTGATCTAAGTTTTTTTTTGTAAGTTTTAAGTTAAAGAAAGAAAAACGTAGTCCGGAGCATGTTGGATGGTTCTTAATTTTGCTTGGAAGAACGTAAAAAGTAGTATGGAGCATTGGAGAAGGTGCTTAATTTTGCTTGGAAGAACGTAGATAGTAGTATGGAGCATTGTGGATGGTGCTTACCTTTGCTTCGAAGAACAAAAAACGTGGTCTGAAGCATGTTGAATTGATCTAAGTTTTTTTTTGTAAGTTTTAAGTTAAAGAAAGAAAAACGTAGTCCGGAGCATGTTGGATGGTTCTTAATTTTGCTTGGAAGAACGTAAAAAGTAGTATGGAGCATTAGAGAAGGTGCTTAATTTTGCTTGGAAGAACGTAGATAGTAGTATGGAGCATTGTGGATGGTGCTTACCTTTGCTTCGAAGAACAAAAAACGTGGTCTGAAGCATGTTGAATTGATCTAAGTTTTTTTTTGTAAGTTTTAAGTTAAAGAGAGAAAAACGTAGTCCGGAGCATGTTGGATGGTTCTTAATTTTGCTTGGAAGAACGTAAAAAGTAGTATGGAGCATTGGAGAAGGTGCTTAATTTTGCTTGGAAGAACGTAGATAGTAGTATGGAGCATTGTGGATGGTGCTTACCTTTGCTTCGAAGAACAAAAAACGTGGTCTGAAGCATGTTGAATTGATCTAAGTTTTTTTTTGTAAGTTTTAAGTTAAAGAAAGAAAAACGTAGTCCGGAGCATGTTGGATGGTTCTTAATTTTGCTTGGAAGAACGTTAAAAGTAGTATGGAGCATTGGAGAAGGTGCTTAATTTTGCTTGGAAGAACGTAGATAGTAGTATGGAGCATTGTGGATGGTGCTTACCTTTGTTTGGAAGAACAAAAAACGTGGTCTGAAGCATGTTGAATTGATCTAAGTTTTTTTTTTTAAGTTTTAAGTTAAAGAAAGAAAAACGTAGTATGGAGCATGTTGGATGGTTCTTGATTTTGCTTGGAAGAACGTAAAAAGTAGTATGGAGCATTGGAGAAGGTGCTTAATTTTGCTTGGAAGAACGTAGATAGTAGTATGGAGCATTGTGGATGGTGCTTACCTTTGTTTGGAAGAACAAAAAACGTGGTCTGAAGCATGTTGAATTGATCTAAGTTTTTTTTTGTAAGTTTTAAGTTAAAGAAAGAAAAACGTAGTCCGGAGCATGTTGGATGGTTCTTAATTTTGCTTGGAAGAACGTAAAAAGTAGTATGGAGCATTGGAGAAGGTGCTTAATTTTGCTTGGAAGAACGTAGATAGTAGTATGGAGCATTGTGGATGGTGCTTACCTTTGCTTCGAAGAACAAAAAACGTGGTCTGAAGCATGTTGAATTGATCTAAGTTTTTTTTTGTAAGTTTTAAGTTAAAGAGAAAAACGTAGTCCGGAGCATGTTGGATGGTTCTTAATTTTGCTTGGAAGAACGTAAAAAGTAGTATGGAGCATTGGAGAAGGTGCTTAATTTTGCTTGGAAGAACGTAGATAGTAGTATGGAGCATTGTGGATGGTGCTTACCTTTGCTTCGAAGAACAAAAAACGTGGTCTGAAGCATGTTGAATTGATCTAAGTTTTTTTTTGTAAGTTTTAAGTTAAAGAAAGAAAAACGTAGTCCGGAGCATGTTGGATGGTTCTTAATTTTGCTTGGAAGAACGTAAAAAGTAGTATGGAGCATTAGAGAAGGTGCTTAATTTTGCTTGGAAGAACGTAGATAGTAGTATGGAGCATTGTGGATGGTGCTTACCTTTGCTTCGAAGAACAAAAAACGTGGTCTAAAGCATGTTGAATTGATCTAAGTTTTTTTTTGTAAGTTTTAAGTTAAAGAGAGAAAAACGTAGTCCGGAGCATGTTGGATGGTTCTTAATTTTGCTTGGAAGAACGTTAAAAGTAGTATGGAGCATTGGAGAAGGTGCTTAATTTTGCTTGGAAGAACGTAGATAGTAGTATAGAGCATTGTGGATGGTGCTTACCTTTGTTTGGAAGAACAAAAAACTTGGTCTGAAGCATGTTGAATTGATCTAAGTTTTTTTTTGTAAGTTTTAAGTTAAAGAAAGAAAAACGTAGTCCGGAGCATCTTGGATGGTTCTTAATTTTGCTTGGAAGAACGTAAAAAGTAGTATGGAGCATTGAAGGAGGTGCCTAATTTTGCTTGGAAGAACGTAGATAGTAGTATGGAGCATTGTGGATGGTGCTAACCTTTGCTTGGAAGAACAAAAAACGTGGTCTGAAGCATGTTGAATTGATCTAAGTTTTTTTTTTAAGTTTTTAGTTAAAGAAAGAAAAACGTAGTCCGGAGCATGTTGGATGGTTCTTAATTTTGCTTGGAAGAACGTAAAAAGTAGTATGGAGCATTGGAGAAGGTGCTTAATTTTGCTTGGAAGAACGTAAATAGTAGTATGGAGCATTGTGGATGGTGCTTACCTTTGTTTGGAAGAACAAAAAACGTGGTCTGAAGCATGTTGAATTGATCTAAGTTTTTTTTTGTAAGTTTTAAGTTAAAGAAAGAAAAACGTAGTCCGGAGCATGTTGGATGGTTCTTAATTTTGCTTGGAAGAACGTAAAAAGTAGTATGGAGCATTGGAGAAGGTGCTTAATTTTGCTTGGAAGAACGTAGATAGTAGTATGGAGCATTGTGGATGGTGCTTGCCTTTGCTTGGAAGAACAAAAAACGTGGTCTGAAGCATGTTGAATTGATCTAAGTTTTTTTTTGTAAGTTTTAAGTTAAAGAAAGAAAAACGTAGTCCGGAGCATGTTGGATGGTTCTTAATTTTGCTTGGAAGAACGTTAAAAGTAGTATGGAGCGTTGGAGAAGGTGCCTAATTTTGCTTGGAAGAACGTAGATAGTAGTATGGAGCATTGTGGATGGTGCTTACCTTTGTTTGGAAGAACAAAAAACGTGGTCTGAAGCATGTTGAATTGATCTAAGTTTTTTTTTGTAAGTTTTAAGTTAAAGAAAGAAAAACGTAGTCCGGAGCATGTTGGATGGTTCTTAATTTTGCTTGGAAGGACGTAAAAAGTAGTCCGGAGCATTGGAGAAGGTGCTAAGTTTTGCTTAGAAGAACGTAAAAAGTAGTCTGGAGCATTGTGGATGGTGCTAACCTTTGCTTGGAAGAACAAAAAACGTGGTCTGAAGCATGTTGAATTGATCTAAGTTTTTTTTTGTAAGTTTTAAGTTAAAGAAAGAAAAACGTAGTCCGGAGCATGTTGGATGGTTCTTAATTTTGCTTGGAAGAACGTAAAAAGTAGTATGGAGCATTGGAGAAGGTGCTTAATTTTGCTTGGAAGAACGTAAATAGTAGTATGGAGCATTGTGGATGGTGCTTACCTTTGTTTGGAAGAACAAAAAACGTGGTCTGAAGCATGTTGAATTGATCTAAGTTTTTTTTTGTAAGTTTTAAGTTAAAGAAAGAAAAACGTAGTCCGGAGCATGTTGGATGGTTCTTAATTTTGCTTGGAAGGACGTAAAAAGTAGTATGGAGCATTGGAGAAGGTGCCTAATTTTGCTTGGAAGAACGTAGATAGTAGTATGGAGCATTGTGGATGGTGCTTACCTTTGTTTGGAAGAACAAAAAACGTGGTCTGAAGCATGTTGAATTGATCTAAGTTTTTTTTTGTAAGTTTTAAGTTAAAGAAAGAAAAACGTAGTCCGGAGCATGTTGGATGGTTCTTAATTTTGCTTGGAAGGACGTAAAAAGTAGTCCGGAGCATTGAAGGAGGTGCCTAATTTTGCTTGGAAGAACGTAGATAGTAGTATGGAGCATTGTGGATGGTGCTTACCTTTGTTTGGAAGAACAAAAAACGTGGTCTGAAGCATGTTGAATTGATCTAAGTTTTTTTTTGTAAGTTTTAAGTTAAAGAAAGAAAAACGTAGTCCGGAGCATGTTGGATGGTTCTTAATTTTGCTTGGAAGAACGTAAAAAGTAGTATGGAGCATTGGAGAAGGTGCTTAATTTTGCTTGGAAGAACGTAAATAGTAGTATGGAGCATTGTGGATGGTGCTTACCTTTGTTTGGAAGAACAAAAAACGTGGTCTGAAGCATGTTGAATTGATCTAAGTTTTTTTTTGTAAGTTTTAAGTTAAAGAAAGAAAAACGTAGTCCGGAGCATGTTGGATGGTTCTTAATTTTGCTTGGAAGAACGTAAAAAGTAGTATGGAGCATTGGAGAAGGTGCCTAATTTTGCTTGGAAGAACGTAGATAGTAGTATGGAGCATTGTGGATGGTGCTTACCTTTGTTTGGAAGAACAAAAAACGTGGTCTGAAGCATGTTGAATTGATCTAAGTTTTTTTTTGTAAGTTTTAAGTTAAAGAAAGAAAAACGTAGTCCGGAGCATGTTGGATGGTTCTTAATTTTGCTTGGAAGGACGTAAAAAGTAGTCCGGAGCATTGAAGGAGGTGCCTAATTTTGCTTGGAAGAACGTAGATAGTAGTATGGAGCATTGTGGATGGTGCTAACCTTTGCTTGGAAGAACAAAAAACGTGGTCTGAAGCATGTTGAATTGATCTAAGTTTTTTTTTTAAGTTTTTAGTTAAAGAAAGAAAAACGTAGTCCGGAGCATGTTGGATGGTTCTTAATTTTGCTTGGAAGAACGTAAAAAGTAGTATGGAGCATTGGAGAAGGTGCTTAATTTTGCTTGGAAGAACGTAAATAGTAGTATGGAGCATTGTGGATGGTGCTTACCTTTGTTTGGAAGAACAAAAAACGTGGTCTGAAGCATGTTGAATTGATCTAAGTTTTTTTTTGTAAGTTTTAAGTTAAAGAAAGAAAAACGTAGTCCGGAGCATGTTGGATGGTTCTTAATTTTGCTTGGAAGAACGTAAAAAGTAGTATGGAGCATTGGAGAAGGTGCTTAATTTTGCTTGGAAGAACGTAGATAGTAGTATGGAGCATTGTGGATGGTGCTTGCCTTTGCTTGGAAGAACAAAAAACGTGGTCTGAAGCATGTTGAATTGATCTAAGTTTTTTTTTGTAAGTTTTAAGTTAAAGAAAGAAAAACGTAGTCCGGAGCATGTTGGATGGTTCTTAATTTTGCTTGGAAGAACGTTAAAAGTAGTATGGAGCGTTGGAGAAGGTGCCTAATTTTGCTTGGAAGAACGTAGATAGTAGTATGGAGCATTGTGGATGGTGCTTACCTTTGCATCGAAGAACAAAAAACGTGGTCTGAAGCATGTTGAATTGATCTAAGTTTTTTTTTGTAAGTTTTAAGTTAAAGAAAGAAAAACGTAGTCCGGAGCATGTTGGATGGTTCTTAATTTTGCTTGGAAGAACGTTAAAAGTAGTATGGAGAATTGGAGAAGGTGCTTAATTTTGCTTGGAAGAACGTAGATAGTAGTATGGAGCATTGTGGATGGTGCTTACCTTTGCATCGAAGAACAAAAAACGTGGTCTGAAGCATGTTGAATTGATCTAAGTTTTTTTTTGTAAGTTTTAAGTTAAAGAAAGAAAAACGTAGTCCGGAGCATGTTGGATGGTTCTTAATTTTGCTTGGAAGAACGTAAAAAGTAGTATGGAGCATTGAAGGAGGTTCCTAATTTTGCTTGGAAGAACGTAGATAGTAGTATGGAGCATTGTGGATGGTGCTTACCTTTGCTTGGAAGAACAAAAAACGTGGTCTGAAGCATGTTGAATTGATCTAAGTTTTTATTTTCAGTTTTTAGTTAAAGAAAGAAAAACGTAGTCCGGAGTATGTTGGATGGTTCTTCATTTTGCTTGGAAGGACGTAAAAAGTAGTCCGGAGCATTGGAGAAGGTGCTAAGTTTTGCTTAGAAGAACGTAAAAAGTAGTCTGGAGCATTGTGGACGGTGCTTACCTTTGCTTGGAAGAACAAAAAACGTGGTCTGAAGCATGTTGAATTGATCTAAGTATTTTTTTTTTTAAGTTTTTAGTTAAAGAAGGAAAAACGTAGTCCGGATCATGTTGAATGGTTCTTAATTTTGCTTGGAAGGACGTAAAAAGTAGTCCGGAGCATTGGAGAAGGTGCTTAATTTTGCTTGGAAGAACGTAAAAAGTAGTCTGGAGCATTGTGGATGGTGCTTACCTTTGCTTGGAAGAACAAAAAACGTGGTCTGAAGCATGTTGAATTGATCTAAGTTTTTATTTTCAGTTTTTAGTTAAAGAAAGAAAAACGTAGTCCGGAGTATGTTGGATGGTTCTTCATTTTGCTTGGAAAACGTAAAAAGTAGTCCGGAGCATTGGAGAAGGTGCTTAATTTTGCTTGGAAGAACGTAAAAAGTAGTCTGGAGCATTGTGGATGGTGCTTACCTTTGCTTGGAAGAACAAAAAACGTGGTCTGAAGCATGTTGAATTGATCTAAGTATTTTTTTTTAAAGTTTTTAGTTAAAGAAGGAAAAACGTAGTCCGGATCATGTTGAATGGTTCTTAATTTTGCTTGGAAGGACGTAAAAAGTAGTCCGGAGCATTGGAGAAGGTGCTTAATTTTGCTTGGAAGAACGTAAAAAGTAGTCTGGAGCATTGTGGATGGTGCTTACCTTTGCTTGGAAGAACAAAAAACGTGGTCTGAAGCATGTTGAATTGATCTAAGTTTTTTTTTTTAAGTTTTTAGTTAAAGAAGGAAAAACGTAGTCCGGAGTATGTTGGATGGTTCTTAATTTTGCTTGGAAGGACGTAAAAAGTAGTCCGGAGCATTGGAGAAGGTGCTAAGTTTTGCTTAGAAGAACGTAAAAAGTAGTCTGGAGCATTGTGGACGGTGCTTACCTTTGCTTGGAAGAACAAAAAACGTGGTCTGAAGCATGTTGAATTGATCTAAGTATTTTTTTTTTAAGTTTTTAGTTAAAGAAGGAAAAACGTAGTCCGGATCATGTTGAATGGTTCTTAATTTTGCTTGGAAGGACGTAAAAAGTAGTCCGGAGCATTGGAGAAGGTGCTTAATTTTGCTTGGAAGAACGTAAAAAGTAGTCTGGAGCATTGTGGATGGTGCTTACCTTTGCTTGGAAGAACAAAAAACGTGGTCTGAAGCATGTTGAATTGATCTAAGTTTTTATTTTCAGTTTTTAGTTAAAGAAAGAAAAACGTAGTCCGGAGTATGTTGGATGGTTCTTCATTTTGCTTGGAAGGACGTAAAAAGTAGTCCGGAGCATTGGAGAAGGTGCTTTATTTTGCTTGGAAGAACGTTAAAAGTAGTCTGGAGCATTGTGGATGGTGCTTACCTTTGCTTGGAAGAACAAAAAACGTGGTCTGAAGCATGTTGAATTGATCTAAGTTTTTTTTTTAAGTTTTTAGTTAAAGAAGGAAAAACGAAGTCCGGAGTATGTTGGATGGTTCTTAATTTTGCTTGGAAGGACGTAAAAAGTAGTCCGGAGCATTGGAGAAGGTGCTAAGTTTTGCTTAGAAGAACGTAAAAAGTAGTCTGGAGCATTGTGGACGGTGCTTACCTTTGCTTGGAAGAACAAAAAACGTGGTCTGAAGCATGTTGAATTGATCTAAGTTTTTTTTTTTAAGTTTTTAGTTAAAGAAGGAAAACCGTAGTCCGGAGCATGTTGGATGGTTCTTAATTTTGCTTGGAAAACGTAAAAAGTAGTCCGGAGCATTGGAGAAGGTGCTTAATTTTGCTTGGAAGAACGTAAAAAGTAGTCTGGAGCATTGTGGATGGTGCTTACCTTTGCTTGGAAGATTAAAAAACGTGGTCTGAAGCATGTTGAATTGATCTAAGTTTTTTTTTTTAAGTTTTTAGTTAAAGAAGGAAAACCGTAGTCCGGAGCATGTTGAATGGTTCTTAATTTTGCTTGGAAAACGTAAAAAGTAGTCCGGAGCATTGGAGAAGGTGCTTAATTTTGCTTGGAAGAACGTAAAAAGTAGTCTGGAGCATTGTGGACGGTGCTTACCTTTGCTTGGAAGAACAAAAAACGTGGTCTGAAGCATGTTGAATTGATCAAAGTATTTTTTTTTTAAGTTTTTAGTTAAAGAAGGAAAAACGTAGTCCGGATCATGTTGAATGGTTCTTAATTTTGCTTGGAAGGACGTAAAAAGTAGTCCGGAGCATTGGAGAAGGTGCTTAATTTTGCTTGGAAGAACGTAAAAAGTAGTCTGGAGCATTGTGGATGGTGCTTACCTTTGCTTGGAAGAACAAAAAACGTGGTCTGAAGCATGTTGAATTGATCTAAGTTTTTTTTTTTAAGTTTTTAGTTAAAGAAGGAAAAACGTAGTCCGGAGTATGTTGGATGGTTCTTAATTTTGCTTGGAAGGACGTAAAAAGTAGTCCGGAGCATTGGAGAAGGTGCTAAGTTTTGCTTAGAAGAACGTAAAAAGTAGTCTGGAGCATTGTGGACGGTGCTTACCTTTGCTTGGAAGAACAAAAAACGTGGTCTGAAGCATGTTGAATTGATCTAAGTTTTTTTTTTTATGTTTTTAGTTAAAGAAGGAAAAACGTAGTCCGGATCATGTTGAATGGTTCTTAATTTTGCTTGGAAGGACGTAAAAAGTAGTCCGGAGCATTGGAGAAGGTGCTTAATTTTGCTTGGAAGAACGTAAAAAGTAGTCTGGAGCATTGTGGATGGTGCTTACCTTTGCTTGGAAGAACAAAAAACGTGGTCTGAAGCATGTTGAATTGATCTAAGTTTTTTTTTTTAAGTTTTTAGTTAAAGAAGGAAAAACGTAGTCCGGAGTATGTTGGATGGATCTTAATTTTGCTTGGAAGGACGTAAAAAGTAGTCCGGAGCATTGGAGAAGGTGCTAAGTTTTGCTTAGAAGAACGTAAAAAGTAGTCTGGAGCATTGTGGACGGTGCTTACCTTTGCTTGGAAGAACAAAAAACGTGGTCTGAAGCATGTTGAATTGATCTAAGTTTTTATTTTCAGTTTTTAGTTAAAGAAAGAAAAACGTAGTCCGGAGTATGTTGGATGGTTCTTCATTTTGCTTGGAAGGACGTAAAAAGTAGTCCGGAGCATTGGAGAAGGTGCTTTATTTTGCTTGGAAGAACGTAAAAAGTAGTCTGGAGCATTGTGGATGGTGCTTACCTTTGCTTGGAAGAACAAAAAACGTGGTCTGAAGCATGTTGAATTGATCTAAGTTTTTTTTTTAAGTTTTTAGTTAAAGAAGGAAAAACGTAGTCCGGAGTATGTTGGATGGTTCTTAATTTTGCTTGGAAGAACGTAAAAAGTAGTCCGGAGCATTGGAGAAGGTGCTTAATTTTGCTTAGAAGAACGTAAAAAGTAGTCTGGAGCATTGTGGATGGTGCTTACCTTTGCTTGGAAGAACAAAAAACGTGGTCTGAAGCATGTTGAATTGATCTAAGTTTTTTTTTTTAAGTTTTTAGTTAAAGAAGGAAAACCGTAGTCCGGAGCATGTTGGATGGTTCTTAATTTTGCTTGGAAAACGTAAAAAGTAGTCCGGAGCATTGGAGAAGGTGCTTAATTTTGCTTGGAAGAACGTAAAAAGTAGTCTGGAGCATTGTGGATGGTGCTTACCTTTGCTTGGAAGAACAAAAAACGTGGTCTGAAGCATGTTGAATTGATCTAAGTATTTTTTTTTTAAGTTTTTAGTTAAAGAAGGAAAAACGTAGTCCGGATCATGTTGAATGGTTCTTAATTTTGCTTGGAAGGGCGTAAAAAGTAGTCCGGAGCATTGGAGAAGGTGCTTAATTTTGCTTGGAAGAACGTAAAAAGTAGTCTGGAGCATTGTGGATGGTGCTTACCTTTGCTTGGAAGAACAAAAAACGTGGTCTGAAGCATGTTGAATTGATCTAAGTATTTTTTTTTAAGTTTTTAGTTAAAGAAGGAAGAACGTAGTCCGGAGCATGTTGGATGGTTCTTAATTTTGCTTGGAAAACGTAAAAAGTAGTCCGGAGCATTGGAGAAGGTGCTTAATTTTGCTTAGAAGAACGTAAAAAGTAGTATGGAGCATTGTGGATGGTGCTTACCTTTGCTTGGAAGAACAAAAAACGTGGTCTGAAGCATGTTGAATTGATCTAAGTTTTTTTTTATTTAAGTTTTTAATTAAAGAAAGAAAAACGTAGTCCGGAGCATGTTGAATGGTTCTTAATTTTGCTTGGAAGGACGTAAAAAGTAGTCCGGAGCATTGGAGAAGGTGCTTAATTTTGCTTGGAAGAACGTAAAAAGTAGTCTGGAGCATTGTGGATGGTGCTTACCTTTGCTTGGAAGAACAAAAAACGTAGTCTGAAGCATGTTGAATTGATCTAAGTTTTTTTTTATTTAAGTTTTTAATTAAAGAAAGAAAAACGTAGTCCGGAGCATGTTGAATGGTTCTTTTTTTTGCTTGGAAGGACGTAAAAAGTAGTCCGGAGCATTGGAGAAGGTGCTTTATTTTGCTTGGAAGAACGTAAAAAGTAGTCTGGAGCATAGTGGATGGTGTTTACCTTTGCTTGGAAGTACAAAAAACGTGGTCTGAAGCATGTTGAATTGATCTTAGTTTTTTTTTTAAAGTTTTGAGTTAAAGAAAGAAAAACGTAGTCCGGAGCATGTTGGATGGTGCTTAATTTTGCTTTAAAGAACGTAAAAAGTAGTCCGGAGCATTGGAGAAGGTGCTAAATTTTGCTTGGAAAACGTAAAAAGTAGTCTGGAGCATTGTGGATGGTGCTTACATTTGCTTGGAAGAACAAAAAACGTGGTCTGAAGCATATTGAATTGATTTAAGTTTTTTTTTTTTAAGTTTTTAGTTAAAGAAAGAAAAACGTAGTCCGGAGCATGTTGTATGACTCTTAATTTTGCTTTAAAGAACGTAAAAAGTAGTCCGGAGCATTGGAGAAGGTGCCTAATTTTGCTTAGAAGAACGTAATAAGTAGTCTGGAGCATTGTGGATGGTGCTTACATTTGCTTGGAAGAACAAAAAACGTGGTCTGAAGCATATTGAATTGATTTAAGTTTTTTTTTTTTAAGTTTTTAGTTAAAGAAGGAAAAACGTAGTCCGGAGCATGTTGGATGGTGCTTAATTTTGCTTTAAAGAACGTAAAAAGTAGTCCGGAGCAATGGAGAATGTGCTTAATTTTGCTTGGAAAACGTAAAAAGTAGTCCGGAGCATTAGAGAAGGTGCTTAATTTTGCTGGGAAGAACGTAAAAAGTAGTCTGGAGCATTGTGGATGGTGCTTACATTTGCTTGGAAGAACAAAAAACGTGGTCTGAAGCATATTGAATTGATTTAAGTTTTTTTTTTTTAAGTTTTTAGTTAAAGAAGGAAAAACGTAGTCCGGAGCATGTTGGATGGTTCTTAATTTTGCTTTAAAGAACGTAAAAAGTAGTCTGGAGCATTGGAGAAGGTGCTTAATTTTGCTGAGAAGAACGTAAAAAGTAGTCTGGAGCATTGTGTATGGTGCTTACCTTTGCTTGGAAGAACAAAAAACGTGGTATGAAGCATGTTGAATTGATTTAAGTTTTTTTTTTAAAGTTTTTAGTTAAAGAAAGAAAAACGTAGTCCGTAGCATGTTGGATGGTTCTTAATTTTGCTTTAAAGAACGTAAAAAGTAGTCCGGAGCATTGGAGAAGGTGCTAAATTTTGCTTGGAAAACGTAAAAAGTAGTCTGGAGCATTAGAGAAGGTGCTTAATTTTGCTGGGAAGAACGTAAAAAGTAGTCTGGAGCATTGGAGAAGGTGCTTAATTTTGCTGAGAAGAACGTAAAAAGTAGTCTGGAGCATTGTGGATGGTGCTTACATTTGCTTGGAAGAACAAAAAACGTGGTCTGAAGCATGTTGAATTGATATAAGTTTTTTTTTAAGGTTTTTAGTTAAAGAAAGAAAAACGAAGTCCGGAGCATGTTGTATGGTTCTTAATTTTGCTTTAAAGAACGTAAAAAGTAGTCCGGAGCAATGGAGAATGTGCTTAATTTTGCTTGGAAAACGTAAAAAGTAGTCCGGAGCATTGTGGATGGTGCTTACCTTTGCTTGGAAGAACAAAAAACGTGGTCTGAAGCATGTTGAATTGATATAAGTTTTTATTTTAAGTTTTTAGTTAAAGAAAGAAAAACGTAGTCCGGAGAATGTGGGATGGTGCTTAATTTTGCTTGGAAGAACGTTAAAAGTAGTCCGGAGCATTGTGGATGGTGCTTACGTTTGCTTGGAAGAACAAAAAACGTGGTATGAAGCATGTTGAATTGGGCTTAGTTTGTTTTTTTTTTTAAGTTTTTTGCTAAAGAAAGAAAATCGTAGTCCGGAGCATGTTGGATGGTGCTTAATTTTGATGGAAAGAACGTAAAAAGTAGTCTGGAGCATTGGAGAAGGTGCTTAATTTTGCTGGGGAGAACGTAAAAAGTAGTCTGGAGCATTGTGGATGGTGCTTACATTTGCTTGGAAGAACAAAAAACGTGGTCTGAAGCATATTGAATTGATTTAAGTTTTTTTTTTTAAAGTTTTTAGTTAAAGAAGGAAAAACGTAGTCCGGAGCATGTTGGATGGTTCTTAATTTTGCTTTAAAGAACGTAAAAAGTAGTCCGGAGCAATGGAGAATGTGCTTAATTTTGCTTGGAAGAACGTAAAAAGCAGTATGGAGCAATGTGGATGGTGCTTACCTTTGCTTGGAAGAACGAAAAACGTGGTCTGAAGCATGTTGAATTGGGCTTAGTTTGTTTTTTTTTTAAGTTTTTAGTTAAAGAAAGAAAATCGTAGTCCGGAGCATGTTGGATGGTGCTTAATTTTGATGGAAAGAACGTAAAAAGTAGTCTGGAGCATTGGAGAAGGTGCTTAATTTTGCTGGGGAGAACGTAAAAAGTAGTCCGAAGCATTGTGGATGGTGCTTACCTTTGCTTGGAAGAACGAAAAACGTGGTCTTAAGCATGTTGAATTGGGCTTAGTTTGTTTTTTTTAAGTTTTTAGTTAAAGAAAGAAAATCGTAGTCCGGAGCATGTTGGATGGTGCTTAATTTTGCTGGGAAGATCGTAGAAAGTAGTCTGGAGCAATGAAGAAGGTGTTTAATTTTGCTGGGAAGAACCTAAAAAGTAGTCCGGAGCATTGTGGATGGTGCTTACCGTTGGTTGGAAGAACGAAAAACGTTGCCTTAAGCATGTTGAATTAGGCTTATTTCATTTTATTTGTTTTTTAAGTTTTAAGTTAAAGAAAGAAAAACGTGGTCCGGAGCATGTTGGATGGTGCTTAATTTTGCTAGGAAGAACGTAAACAGTAGTCTGGAGCATAGGAGAAGGTGCTTAATTTTATTGGGAAGAACGTAAAGAGTAGTCAGGAGCATTGTGGATGGTGCTGACTTTTGCTTGTAAGAACGAAAAACGTGGTCTAAAGGAAGTGGAATTTTGCTTGGCGTTTTTTTAAGTTTTTAGTTAGAGAAGGAAAACATGGTCCGGAGCATGTTAGATGGTGCTTAATTTTGCTGGAAAGAACGTAAACAGTAGTCTGGAGCATTGGAGAAGGTGCTTTATTTTATTGTGAAGAACGTTAACAGTAGTCTGGAGCATTGGAGAAGGTGCTTAATTTTATTGGAAAGAACGTAAAGAGTAGTCAGGAGCATTGCGGATGGTGCTTACCTTTGCTTGGAAGAACGAAAAACGTGGTCTGAAGCACGTGGAATTTTGCTTGGTTTTTTTTTTTTAAGTTTTAAGTTAAAGAAAGAAAAACATGGTCCGGAGCATGTTAGATGGTGCTTAATTTTGCTGGGAAGAACGATAACAGTAGTCTGGAGCATTGGAAAAGGTGCTTAATTTTGTTGGGAATAACGTAAAGAGTAGTCAGGAGCATTGTGGATGGTGCTTACCTTAACTTGGAAGAACGAAAAACGTGGTCTGAAGCATGTGGAATTTTGCTTGGCTTTTTTTTAAGTTTTTAGTTAAAGAAGGAAAAACATGGTCCGGAGCATGTTAGATGGTGCTTAATTTTGCTGGAAAGAACGTAAACAGTAGTCTGGAGCATTGTAAAAGGTGCTTAATTTTATTGGGAATAACGTAAAGAGTAGTCAGGAGCATTGTGGATGGTGCTTACCTTTGCTTCGAAGAACGAAAAACGTGGTCTGAAGGAAGTGGAATTTTGCTTTCCTTTTTTTTAGGTTTTTAGCTAAAGAAGGAAAAACATGGTCCGGAGCATGTTAGATGGTGCTTAATTTTGCTGGAAAGAACGTTAACAGTAGTCTGGAGCATTGGAGAAGGTGCTTAATTTTATTGGAAAGAACGTAAAGAGTAGTCAGGAGCATTGCGGATGGTGCTTACCTTTGCTTGGAAGAACGAAAAATGTGGTCTGAAGCACGTGGAATTTTGCTTGGTTTTTTTTTCAAGTTTTTTGTTAAAGAAAGAAAAACATGGTCCGGAGCATGTTAGATGGTGCTTAATTTTGCTGGGAAGAACGATAACAGTAGTCTGGAGCATTGGAAAAGGTGCTTAATTTTATTGGGAATAACGTAAAGAGTAGTCAGGAGCATTGTGGATGGTGCTTACCTTTGCTTGGAAGAACGAAAAACGTGGTCTAAAGGAAGTGGAATTTTGCTTGGCGTTTTTTTAAGTTTTTAGTTAAAGAAAGAAAAACATGGTCCGGAGCATGTTAGATGGTGCTTGATTTTGCTGGGAAGAACGATAACAGTAGTCTGGAGCATTGGAGAAGGTGCTTAATTTTATTGGGAAGAACGTAAAGAGCAGTCAGGAGCATTGTGGATGGTGCTTACCTTTGCTTGGAAGAACGAAAAACGTGGTCTGAAGGAAGTGGAATTTTGCTTGGCTTTTTTTTAGGTTTTTAGCTAAAGAAGGAAAAACATGGTCCGAAGCATGTAAGATGGTGCTTAATTTTGCTGGGAAGAACGATAACAGTAGTCTGGAGCATTGGAGAAGGTGCTTAATTTTATTGGGAAGAACGTAAAGAGTAGTCAGGAGCATTGTGGATGGTGCTTACCTTTGCTTGGAAGAACGAAAAACGTGGTCTGAAGGAAGCGGAATTTTGCTTGGCTTTTTTTTAGGTTTATAGCTAAAGAAGGAAAAACATGGTCCGGAGCATGTTAGATGGTGCTTGATTTTGCTGGGAAGAACGTTAACAGTAGTCTGGAGCATTGGAGAAGGTGCTTAATTTTATTGGGAAGAACGTAAAGAGCAATCAGGAGCATTGTGGATGGTGCTTAGCTTTGCTTGGAAGAACGAAAAACGTGGTCTGAAGGAAGTGGAATTTTGCTTTCCTTTTTTTTTTAGGTTTTTAGCTAAAGAAGGAAAAACATGGTCCGGAGCATGTTAGATGGTGCTTGATTTTGCTGGGAAGAACGTTAACAGTAGTCTGGAGCATTGGAGAAGGTGCTTAATTTTATTGGGAAGAACGTAAAGAGTAGTCAGGAGCATTGTGGATGGTGCTTACCTTTGCTTGGAAGAACGAAAAACGTGGTCTGAAGGAAGTGGAATTTTGCTTAGCTTTTTTTTAGGTTTTTAGCTAAAGAAGGAAAAACATGGTCCGGAGCATGTTAGATGGTGCTTGATTTTGCTGGGAAGAACGTTAACAGTAGTCTGGAGCATTGGAGAAGGTGCTTAATTTTATTGGGAAGAACGTAAAGAGTAGTCAGGAGCATTGTGGATGGTGCTTACCTTTGCTTGGAAGAACGAAAATCGTGGTCTGAAGGAAGTGGAATTTTGCTTTCCTTTTTTTTTAGGTTTTTAGCTAAAGAAGGAAAAACATGGTCCGGAGCATGTTAGATGGTGCTTGATTTTGCTGGGAAGAACGATAACAGTAGTCTGGAGCATTGGAGAAGGTGCTTAATTTTATTGGAAAGAACGTAAAGAGTAGTCAGGAGCATTGTGGATGGTGCTTACCTTTGCTTGGAAGAACGAAAAACGTGGTCTGAAGGAAGCGGAATTTTGCTTGGCTTTTTTTTAGGTTTTTAGCTAAAAAAGGAAAAACATGGTCCGGAGCATGTTAGATGGTGCTTGATTTTGCTGGGAAGAACGTTAACAGTAGTCTGGAGCATTGGAGAAGGTGCTTAATTTTATTGGGAAGAACGTAAAGAGTAGTCAGGAGCATTGTGGATGGTGCTTACCTTTGCTTGGAAGAACGAAAAACGTGGTCTGAAGGAAGCGGAATTTTGCTTGGCTTTTTTTTAGGTTTTTAGCTAAAAAAGGAAAAACATGGTCCGGAGCATGTTAGATGGTGCTTGATTTTGCTGGGAAGAACGTTAACAGTAGTCTGGAGCATTGGAGAAGGTGCTTAATTTTATTGGGAAGAACGTAAAGAGTAGTCAGGAGCATTGTGGATGGTGCTTACCTTTGCTTGGAAGAACGAAAAACGTGGTCTGAAGGAAGTGGAATTTTGCTTTCCTTTTTTTTTAGGTTTTTAGCTAAAGAAGGAAAAACATGGTCCGGAGCATGTTAGATGGTGCTTGATTTTGCTGGGAAGAACGATAACAGTAGTCTGGAGCATTGGAGAAGGTGCTTAATTTTATTGGAAAGAACGTAAAGAGTAGTCAGGAGCATTGTGGATGGTGCTTACCTTTGCTTGGAAGAACGAAAAACGTGGTCTGAAGGAAGTGGAATTTTGCTTTCCTTTTTTTTTAGGTTTTTAGCTAAAGAAGGAAAAACATGGTCCGGAGCATGTTAGATGGTGCTTAATTTTGCTGGGAAGAACGATAACAGTAGTCTGGAGCATTGGAGAAGGTGCTTAATTTTATTGGAAAGAACGTAAAGAGTAGTCAGGAGCATTGTGGATGGTGCTTACCTTTGCTTGGAAGAACGAAAAACGTGGTCTAAAGGAAGTGGAATTTTGCTTGGCGTTTTTTTAAGTTTTTAGTTAAAGAAAGAAAAACATGGTCCGGAGCATGTTAGATGGTGCTTAATTTTGCTGGGAAGAACGTAAACAGTAGTCTGGAGCATTGGAGAAGGTGCTTAATTTTATTGTGAAGAACGTTAACAGTAGTCTGGAGCATTGGAGAAGGTGCTTAATTTTATTGGAAAGAACGTAAAGAGTAGTCAAGAGCATTGTGGATGGTGCTTACCTTTGCTTGGAAGAACGAAAAACGTGGTCTGAAGCATGTGGAATTTTGCTTGGCTTTTTTTAAGTTTTTAGTTAAAGAGAGAAAAACATGGTCCGGAGCATGTAAGATGGTGCTTAATTTTGCTGGAAAGAACGTAAACAGTAGTCTGGAGCATTCGAAAAGGTGCTTAATTTTATTGGGAATAGCGTAAAGAGTAGTCAGGAGCATTGCGGATGGTGCTTACCTTTGCTTAGAAAAACGAAAAACGTGCTCTGAAGCACGTGGAATTTTGCTTTTTTTTTTTTTAAGTTTTTTGTTAAAGAAAGAAAAACATGGTCCGGAGCATGTTAGATGGTGCTTGATTTTGCTGGGAAGAACGTTAACAGTAGTCTGGAGCATTGGAGAAGGTGCTTAATTGTATTAGGAAGAACGTAAAGAGTAGTCAGGAGCATTGTGGATGGTGCTTACCTTTGCTTGGAAGAACGAAAAACGTGGTCTGAAGGAAGTGGAATTTTGCTTGGCTTTTTTTTAGGTTTTTAGCTAAAGAAGGAAAAACATGGTCCGGAGCATGTTAGATGGTGCTTGATTTTGCTGGGAAGAACGATAACAGTAGTCTGGAGCATTGGAGAAGGTGCTTAATTTTATTGGGAAGAACGTAAAGAGTAGTCAGGAGCATTGTGGATGGTGCTTACCTTTGCTTGGAAGAACGAAAAACGTGGTCTGAAGGAAGTGGAATTTTGCTTGGCTTTTTTTTAGGTTTTTAGCTAAAGAAGGAAAAACATGGTCCGGAGCATGTTAGATTGTGCTTAATTTTGCTAAGAAGAACGATAACAGTAGTCTGGAGCATTGGAGAAGGTGCTTAATTTTATTGGGAAGAACGTAAAGAGTAGTCAGGAGCATTGTGGATGGTGCTTACCTTTGCTTGGAAGAACGAAAAACGTGGTCTGAAGGAAGTGGAATTTTGCTTTCCTTTTTTTTAGGTTTTTAGCTAAAGAAGGAAAAACATGGTCCGGAGCATGTTAGATGGTGCTTGATTTTGCTGGGAAGAACGATAACAGTAGTCTGGAGCATTGGAGAAGGTGCTTAATTTTATTGGGAAGAACGTAAAGAGTAGTCAGGAGCATTGTGGATGGTGCTTACCTTTGCTTGGAAGAACGAAAAACGTGGTCTGAAGGAAGTGGAATTTTGCTTGGCTTTTTTTTAGGTTTTTAGCTAAAGAAGGAAAAACATGGTCCGGAGCATGTTAGATGGTGCTTGATTTTGCTGGGAAGAACGATAACAGTAGTCTGGAGCATTGGAGAAGGTGCTTAATTTTATTGGGAAGAACGTAAAGAGCAATCAGGAGCATTGTGGATGGTGCTTAGCTTTGCTTGGAAGAACGAAAAACGTGGTCTGAAGGAAGTGGAATTTTGCTTTCCTTTTTTTTTAGGTTTTTAGCTAAAGAAGGAAAAACATGGTCCGGAGCATGTTAGATGGTGCTTGATTTTGCTGGGAAGAACGTTAACAGTAGTCTGGAGCATTGGAGAAGGTGCTTAATTTTATTGGGAAGAACGTAAAGAGTAGTCAGGAGCATTGTGGATGGTGCTTACCTTTGCTTGGAAGAACGAAAAACGTGGTCTGAAGGAAGTGGAATTTTGCTTGGCTTTTTTTTAGGTTTTTAGCTAAAGAAGGAAAAACATGGTCCGGAGCATGTTAGATGGTGCTTAATTTTGCTGGGAAGAACGATAACAGTAGTCTGGAGCATTGGAGAAGGTGCTTAATTTTATTGGAAAGAACGTAAAGAGTAGTCAGGAGCATTGTGGATGGTGCTTACCTTTGCTTGGAAGAACGAAAAACGTGGTCTGAAGGAAGTGGAATTTTGCTTTCCTTTTTTTTTAGGTTTTTAGCTAAAGAAGGAAAAACATGGTCCGGAGCATGTTAGATGGTGCTTGATTTTGCTGGGAAGAACGATAACAGTAGTCTGGAGCATTGGAGAAGGTGCTTAATTTTATTGGAAAGAACGTAAAGAGTAGTCAGGAGCATTGTGGATGGTGCTTACCTTTGCTTGGAAGAACGAAAAACGTGGTCTAAAGGAAGTGGAATTTTGCTTGGCGTTTTTTTAAGTTTTTAGTTAAAGAAAGAAAAACATGGTCCGGAGCATGTTAGATGGTGCTTAATTTTGCTGGAAAGAACGTAAACAGTAGTCTGGAGCATTGGAGAAGGTGCTTAATTTTATTGTGAAGAACGTTAACAGTAGTCTGGAGCATTGGAGAAGGTGCTTAATTTTATTGGAAAGAACGTAAAGAGTAGTCAAGAGCATTGTGGATGGTGCTTACCTTTGCTTGGAAGAACGAAAAACGTGGTCTGAAGCATGTGGAATTTTGCTTGGCTTTTTTTAAGTTTTTAGTTAAAGAGAGAAAAACATGGTCCGGAGCATGTAAGATGGTGCTTAATTTTGCTGGAAAGAACGTAAACAGTAGTCTGGAGCATTCGAAAAGGTGCTTAATTTTATTGGGAATAGCGTAAAGAGTAGTCAGGAGCATTGTGGATGGTGCTTACCTTTGCTTAGAAAAACGAAAAACGTGGTCTGAAGCACGTGGAATTTTGCTTTTTTTTTTTTTAAGTTTTTTGTTAAAGAAAGAAAAACATGGTCCGGAGCATGTTAGATGGTGCTTGATTTTGCTGGGAAGAACGATAACAGTAGTCTGGAGCATTGGAGAAGGTGCTAAATTTTATTGGGAAGAACGTAAAAAGTAATCAGGAGCATTGTGCATGGTGCTTACCTTTGCTTGGAAGAACGAAAAACGTGGTCTGAAGGAAGTGGAATTTTGCTTTCCTTTTTTTTTAGGTTTTTAGCTAAAGAAGGAAAAACATGGTCCGGAGCATGTTAGATGGTGCTTGATTTTGCTGGGAAGAACGTTAACAGTAGTCTGGAGCATTGGAGAAGGTGCTTAATTGTATTAGGAAGAACGTAAAGAGTAGTCAGGAGCATTGTGGATGGTGCTTACCTTTGCTTGGAAGAACGAAAAACGTGGTCTGAAGGAAGTGGAATTTTGCTTGGCTTTTTTTTAGGTTTTTAGCTAAAGAAGGAAAAACATGGTCCGGAGCATGTTAGATGGTGCTTGATTTTGCTGGGAAGAACGATAACAGTAGTCTGGAGCATTGGAGAAGGTGCTTAATTTTATTGGGAAGAACGTAAAGAGTAGTCAGGAGCATTGTGGATGGTGCTTACCTTTGCTTGGAAGAACGAAAAACGTGGTCTGAAGGAAGTGGAATTTTGCTTGGCTTTTTCTTAGGTTTTTAGCTAAAGAACGAAAAACATGGTCCGGAGCATGTTAGATTGTGCTTAATTTTGCTGGGAAGAACGATAACAGTAGTCTGGAGCATTGGAGAAGGTGCTTAATTTTATTGGGAAGAACGTAAAGAGTAGTCAGGAGCATTGTGGATGGTGCTTACCTTTGCTTGGAAGAACGAAAAACGTGGTCTGAAGGAAGTGGAATTTTGCTTTCCTTTTTTTTAGGTTTTTAGCTAAAGAAGGAAAAACATGGTCCGGAGCATGTTAGATGGTGCTTGATTTTGCTGGGAAGAACGATAACAGTAGTCTGGAGCATTGGAGAAGGTGCTTAATTTTATTGGGAAGAACGTAAAGAGTAGTCAGGAGCATTGTGGATGGTGCTTACCTTTGCTTGGAAGAACGAAAAACGTGGTCTGAAGGAAGTGGAATTTTGCTTGGCTTTTTTTTAGGTTTTTAGCTAAAGAAGGAAAAACATGGTCCGGAGCATGTTAGATGGTGCTTGATTTTGCTGGGAAGAACGATAACAGTAGTCTGGAGCATTGGAGAAGGTGCTTAATTTTATTGGGAAGAACGTAAAGAGTAGTCAGGAGCATTGTGGATGGTGCTTACCTTTGCTTGGAAGAACGAAAAACGTGGTCTGAAGGAAGTGGAATTTTGCTTGGCTTTTTTTTAGGTTTTTAGCTAAAGAAGGAAAAACATGGTCCGGAGCATGTTAGATTGTGCTTAATTTTGCTGGGAAGAACGATAACAGTAGTCTGGAGCATTGGAGAAGGTGCTTAATTTTATTGGGAAGAACGTAAAGAGTAGTCAGGAGCATTGTGGATGGTGCTTACCTTTGCTTGGAAGAACGAAAAACGTGGTCTGAAGGAAGTGGAATTTTGCTTTCCTTTTTTTTAGGTTTTTAGCTAAAGAAGGAAAAACATGGTCCGGAGCATGTTAGATGGTGCTTGATTTTGCTGGGAAGAACGTTAACAGTAGTCTGGAGCATTGGAGAAGGTGCTTAATTTTATTGGGAAGAACGTAAAGAGTAGTCAGGAGCATTGTGGATGGTGCTTACCTTTGCTTGGAAGAACGAAAAACGTGGTCTGAAGGAAGTGGAATTTTGCTTGGCTTTTTTTTAGGTTTTTAGCTAAAGAAGGAAAAACATGGTCCGGAGCATGTTAGATGGTGCTTGATTTTGCTGGGAAGAACGTTAACAGTAGTCTGGAGCATTGGAGAAGGTGCTTAATTTTATTGGGAAGAACGTAAAGAGTAGTCAGGAGCATTGTGGATGGTGCTTACCTTTGCTTGGAAGAACGAAAAACGTGGTCTGAAGGAAGTGGAATTTTGCTTGGCTTTTTTTTAGGTTTTTAGCTAAAGAAGGAAAAACATGGTCCGGAGCATGTTAGATGGTGCTTGATTTTGCTGGGAAGAACGATAACAGTAGTCTGGAGCATTGGAGAAGGTGCTTAATTGTATTAGGAAGAACGTAAAGAGTAGTCAGGAGCATTGTGGATGGTGCTTACCTTTGCTTGGAAGAACGAAAAACGTGGTCTGAAGGAAGTGGAATTTTGCTTGGCTTTTTTTTAGGTTTTTAGCTAAAGAAGGAAAAACATGGTCCGGAGCATGTTAGATGGTGCTTGATTTTGCTGGGAAGAACGATAACAGTAGTCTGGAGCATTGGAGAAGGTGCTTAATTTTATTGGGAAGAACGTAAAGAGCAATCAGGAGCATTGTGGATGGTGCTTAGCTTTGCTTGGAAGAACGAAAAACGTGGTCTGAAGGAAGTGGAATTTTGCTTTCCTTTTTTTTTAGGTTTTTAGCTAAAGAAGGAAAAACATGGTCCGGAGCATGTTAGATGGTGCTTGATTTTGCTGGGAAGAACGTTAACAGTAGTCTGGAGCATTGGAGAAGGTGCTTAATTTTATTGGGAAGAACGTAAAGAGTAGTCAGGAGCATTGTGGATGGTGCTTACCTTTGCTTGGAAGAACGAAAAACGTGGTCTGAAGGAAGTGGAATTTTGCTTGGCTTTTTTTTAGGTTTTTAGCTAAAGAAGGAAAAACATGGTCCGGAGCATGTTAGATTGTGCTTAATTTTGCTGGGAAGAACGATAACAGTAGTCTGGAGCATTGGAGAAGGTGCTTAATTTTATTGGGAAGAACGTAAAGAGTAGTCAGGAGCATTGTGGATGGTGCTTACCTTTGCTTGGAAGAACGAAAAACGTGGTCTGAAGGAAGCGGAATTTTGCTTTTTTTTTTTTTAAGTTTTTTGTTAAAGAAAGAAAAACATGGTCCGGAGCATGTTAGATGGTGCTTGATTTTGCTGGGAAGAACGTTAACAGTAGTCTGGAGCATTGGAGAAGGTGCTTAATTGTATTAGGAAGAACGTAAAGAGTAGTCAGGAGCATTGTGGATGGTGCTTACCTTTGCTTGGAAGAACGAAAAACGTGGTCTGAAGGAAGTGGAATTTTGCTTGGCTTTTTTTTAGGTTTTTAGCTAAAGAAGGAAAAACATGGTCCGGAGCATGTTAGATGGTGCTTGATTTTGCTGGGAAGAACGATAACAGTAGTCTGGAGCATTGGAGAAGGTGCTTAATTTTATTGGGAAGAACGTAAAGAGCAGTCAGGAGCATTGTGGATGGTGCTTACCTTTGCTTGGAAGAACGAAAAACGTGGTCTGAAGGAAGTGGAATTTTGCTTGGCTTTTTTTTTAGGTTTTTAGCTAAAGAAGGAAAAACATGGTCCGGAGCATGTTAGATTGTGCTTAATTTTGCTGGGAAGAACGATAACAGTAGTCTGGAGCATTGGAGAAGGTGCTTAATTGTATTAGGAAGAACGTAAAGAGTAGTCAGGAGCATTGTGGATGGTGCTTACCTTTGCTTGGAAGAACGAAAAACGTGGTCTGAAGGAAGTGGAATTTTGCTTGGCTTTTTTTTAGGTTTTTAGCTAAAGAAGGAAAAACATGGTCCGGAGCATGTTAGATGGTGCTTGATTTTGCTGGGAAGAACGATAACAGTAGTCTGGAGCATTGGAGAAGGTGCTTAATTTTATTGGGAAGAACGTAAAGAGCAATCAGGAGCATTGTGGATGGTGCTAAGCTTTGCTTGGAAGAACGAAAAACGTGGTCTGAAGGAAGTGGAATTTTGCTTTCCTTTTTTTTTAGGTTTTTAGCTAAAGAAGGAAAAACATGGTCCGGAGCATGTTAGATGGTGCTTGATTTTGCTGGGAAGAACGATAACAGTAGTCTGGAGCATTGGAGAAGGTGCTTAATTTTATTGGGAAGAACGTAAAGAGTAGTCAGGAGCATTGTGGATGGTGCTTACCTTTGCTTGGAAGAACGAAAAACGTGGTCTGAAGGAAGTGGAATTTTGCTTGGCTTTTTTTTAGGTTTTTAGCTAAAGAAGGAAAAACATGGTCCGGAGCATGTTAGATGGTGCTTGATTTTGCTGGGAAGAACGTTAACAGTAGTCTGGAGCATTGGAGAAGGTGCTTAATTTTATTGGGAAGAACGTAAAGAGCAGTCAGGAGCATTGTGGATGGTGCTTACCTTTGCTTGGAAGAACGAAAAACGTGGTCTGAAGGAAGTGGAATTTTGCTTGGCTTTTTTTTTAGGTTTTTAGCTAAAGAAGGAAAAACATGGTCCGGAGCATGTTAGATTGTGCTTAATTTTGCTGGGAAGAACGATAACAGTAGTCTGGAGCATTGGAGAAGGTGCTTAATTGTATTAGGAAGAACGTAAAGAGTAGTCAGGAGCATTGTGGATGGTGCTTACCTTTGCTTGGAAGAACGAAAAACGTGGTCTGAAGGAAGTGGAATTTTGCTTGGCTTTTTTTTAGGTTTTTAGCTAAAGAAGGAAAAACATGGTCCGGAGCATGTTAGATGGTGCTTGATTTTGCTGGGAAGAACGATAACAGTAGTCTGGAGCATTGGAGAAGGTGCTTAATTTTATTGGGAAGAACGTAAAGAGCAATCAGGAGCATTGTGGATGGTGCTAAGCTTTGCTTGGAAGAACGAAAAACGTGGTCTGAAGGAAGTGGAATTTTGCTTTCCTTTTTTTTTAGGTTTTTAGCTAAAGAAGGAAAAACATGGTCCGGAGCATGTTAGATGGTGCTTAATTTTGCTGGGAAGAACGATAACAGTAGTCTGGAGCATTGGAGAAGGTGCTTAATTTTATTGGAAAGAACGTAAAGAGTAGTCAGGAGCATTGTGGATGGTGCTTACCTTTGCTTGGAAGAACGAAAAACGTGGTCTGAAGGAAGTGGAATTTTGCTTTCCTTTTTTTTTAGGTTTTTAGCTAAAGAAGGAAAAACATGGTCCGGAGCATGTTAGATGGTGCTTGATTTTGCTGGGAAGAACGTTAACAGAAGTCTGGAGCATTGGAGAAGGTGCTTAATTTTATTGGGAAGAACGTAAAGAGTAGTCAGGAGCATTGTGGATGGTGCTTACCGTTCCTTGGAAGAACGAAAAACGTGGTCTGAAGGAAGTGGAATTTTGCTTGGCTTTTTTTTTAGGTTTTTAGCTAAAGAAGGAAAAACATGGTCCGGAGCATGTTAGATTGTGCTTAATTTTGCTGGGAAGAACGATAACAGTAGTCTGGAGCATTGGAGAAGGTGCTTAATTTTATTGGGAAGAACGTAAAGAGTAGTCAGGAGCATTGTGGATGGTGCTTACCTTTGCTTGGAAGAACGAAAAACGTGGTCTGAAGGAAGCGGAATTTTGCTTGGCTTTTTTTTAGGTTTTTAGCTAAAGAAGGAAAAACATGGTCCGGAGCATGTTAGATTGTGCTTGATTTTGCTGGGAAGAACGTTAACAGTAGTCTGGAGCATTGGAGAAGGTGCTTAATTTTATTGGGAAGAACGTAAAGAGTAGTCAGGAGCATTGTGGATGGTGCTTACCTTTGCTTGGAAGAACGAAAAACGTGGTCTGAAGGAAGCGGAATTTTGCTTGGCTTTTTTTTAGGTTTTTAGCTAAAGAAGGAAAAACATGGTCCGGAGCATGTTAGATGGTGCTTGATTTTGCTGGGAAGAACGTTAACAGTAGTCTGGAGCATTGGAGAAGGTGCTTAATTGTATTAGGAAGAACGTAAAGAGTAGTCAGGAGCATTGTGGATGGTGCTTTCCTTTGCTTGGAAGAACGAAAAACGTGGTCTGAAGGAAGTGGAATTTTGCTTGGCTTTTTTTTAGGTTTTTAGCTAAAGAAGGAAAAACATGGTCCGGAGCATGTTAGATGGTGCTTGATTTTGCTGGGAAGAACGTTAACAGTAGTCTGGAGCATTGGAGAAGGTGCTTAATTTTATTGGGAAGAACGTAAAGAGTAGTCAGGAGCATTGTGGATGGTGCTTACCTTTGCTTGGAAGAACGAAAAACGTGGTCTGAAGGAAGTGGAATTTTGCTTTCCTTTTTTTTAGGTTTTTAGCTAAAGAAGGAAAAACATGGTCCGGAGCATGTTAGATGGTGCTTGATTTTGCTGGGAAGAACGATAACAGTAGTCTGGAGCATTGGAGAAGGTGCTTAATTTTATTGGGAAGAACGTAAAGAGTAGTCAGGAGCATTGTGGATGGTGCTTACCTTTGCTTGGAAGAACGAAAAACGTGGTCTGAAGGAAGTGGAATTTTGCTTGGCTTTTTTTTAGGTTTTTAGCTAAAGAAGGAAAAACATGGTCCGGAGCATGTTAGATGGTGCTTAATTTTGCTGGGAAGAACGATAACAGTAGTCTGGAGCATTGGAGAAGGTGCTTAATTTTATTGGGAAGAACGTAAAGAGTAGTCAGGAGCATTGTGGATGGTGCTTACCTTTGCTTGGAAGAACGAAAAACGTGGTCTGAAGGAAGTGGAATTTTGCTTTCCTTTTTTTTAGGTTTTTAGCTAAAGAAGGAAAAACATGGTCCGGAGCATGTTAGATGGTGCTTGATTTTGCTGGGAAGAACGTTAACAGTAGTCTGGAGCATTGGAGAAGGTGCTTAATTTTATTGGGAAGAACGTAAAGAGTAGTCAGGAGCATTGTGGATGGTGCTTACCTTTGCTTGGAAGAACGAAAAACGTGGTCTGAAGGAAGTGGAATTTTGCTTGGCTTTTTTTTAGGTTTTTAGCTAAAGAAGGAAAAACATGGTCCGGAGCATGTTAGATGGTGCTTGATTTTGCTGGGAAGAACGTTAACAGTAGTCTGGAGCATTGGAGAAGGTGCTTAATTTTATTGGGAAGAACGTAAAGAGTAGTCAGGAGCATTGTGGATGGTGCTTACCTTTGCTTGGAAGAACGAAAAACGTGGTCTGAAGGAAGTGGAATTTTGCTTGGCTTTTTTTTAGGTTTTTAGCTAAAGAAGGAAAAACATGGTCCGGAGCATGTTAGATGGTGCTTGATTTTGCTGGGAAGAACGATAACAGTAGTCTGGAGCATTGGAGAAGGTGCTTAATTGTATTAGGAAGAACGTAAAGAGTAGTCAGGAGCATTGTGGATGGTGCTTACCTTTGCTTGGAAGAACGAAAAACGTGGTCTGAAGGAAGTGGAATTTTGCTTGGCTTTTTTTTAGGTTTTTAGCTAAAGAAGGAAAAACATGGTCCGGAGCATGTTAGATGGTGCTTGATTTTGCTGGGAAGAACGATAACAGTAGTCTGGAGCATTGGAGAAGGTGCTTAATTTTATTGGGAAGAACGTAAAGAGCAATCAGGAGCATTGTGGATGGTGCTTAGCTTTGCTTGGAAGAACGAAAAACGTGGTCTGAAGGAAGTGGAATTTTGCTTTCCTTTTTTTTTAGGTTTTTAGCTAAAGAAGGAAAAACATGGTCCGGAGCATGTTAGATGGTGCTTGATTTTGCTGGGAAGAACGTTAACAGTAGTCTGGAGCATTGGAGAAGGTGCTTAATTTTATTGGGAAGAACGTAAAGAGTAGTCAGGAGCATTGTGGATGGTGCTTACCTTTGCTTGGAAGAACGAAAAACGTGGTCTGAAGGAAGTGGAATTTTGCTTGGCTTTTTTTTAGGTTTTTAGCTAAAGAAGGAAAAACATGGTCCGGAGCATGTTAGATTGTGCTTAATTTTGCTGGGAAGAACGATAACAGTAGTCTGGAGCATTGGAGAAGGTGCTTAATTTTATTGGGAAGAACGTAAAGAGTAGTCAGGAGCATTGTGGATGGTGCTTACCTTTGCTTGGAAGAACGAAAAACGTGGTCTGAAGGAAGCGGAATTTTGCTTTTTTTTTTTTTAAGTTTTTTGTTAAAGAAAGAAAAACATGGTCCGGAGCATGTTAGATGGTGCTTGATTTTGCTGGGAAGAACGTTAACAGTAGTCTGGAGCATTGGAGAAGGTGCTTAATTGTATTAGGAAGAACGTAAAGAGTAGTCAGGAGCATTGTGGATGGTGCTTACCTTTGCTTGGAAGAACGAAAAACGTGGTCTGAAGGAAGTGGAATTTTGCTTGGCTTTTTTTTAGGTTTTTAGCTAAAGAAGGAAAAACATGGTCCGGAGCATGTTAGATGGTGCTTGATTTTGCTGGGAAGAACGATAACAGTAGTCTGGAGCATTGGAGAAGGTGCTTAATTTTATTGGGAAGAACGTAAAGAGCAATCAGGAGCATTGTGGATGGTGCTTAGCTTTGCTTGGAAGAACGAAAAACGTGGTCTGAAGGAAGTGGAATTTTGCTTTCCTTTTTTTTTAGGTTTTTAGCTAAAGAAGGAAAAACATGGTCCGGAGCATGTTAGATGGTGCTTGATTTTGCTGGGAAGAACGATAACAGTAGTCTGGAGCATTGGAGAAGGTGCTTAATTTTATTGGGAAGAACGTAAAGAGTAGTCAGGAGCATTGTGGATGGTGCTTACCTTTGCTTGGAAGAACGAAAAACGTGGTCTGAAGGAAGTGGAATTTTGCTTGGCTTTTTTTTAGGTTTTTAGCTAAAGAAGGAAAAACATGGTCCGGAGCATGTTAGATGGTGCTTAATTTTGCTGGGAAGAACGATAACAGTAGTCTGGAGCATTGGAGAAGGTGCTTAATTTTATTGGAAAGAACGTAAAGAGTAGTCAGGAGCATTGTGGATGGTGCTTACCTTTGCTTGGAAGAACGAAAAACGTGGTCTGAAGGAAGTGGAATTTTGCTTTCCTTTTTTTTTAGGTTTTTAGCTAAAGAAGGAAAAACATGGTCCGGAGCATGTTAGATGGTGCTTGATTTTGCTGGGAAGAACGTTAACAGAAGTCTGGAGCATTGGAGAAGGTGCTTAATTTTATTGGGAAGAACGTAAAGAGTAGTCAGGAGCATTGTGGATGGTGCTTACCGTTCCTTGGAAGAACGAAAAACGTGGTCTGAAGGAAGTGGAATTTTGCTTGGCTTTTTTTTTAGGTTTTTAGCAAAAGAAGGAAAAACATGGTCCGGAGCATGTTAGATTGTGCTTAATTTTGCTGGGAAGAACGATAACAGTAGTCTGGAGCATTGGAGAAGGTGCTTAATTTTATTGGGAAGAACGTAAAGAGTAGTCAGGAGCATTGTGGATGGTGCTTACCTTTGCTTGGAAGAACGAAAAACGTGGTCTGAAGGAAGCGGAATTTTGCTTGGCTTTTTTTTAGGTTTTTAGCTAAAGAAGGAAAAACATGGTCCGGAGCATGTTAGATTGTGCTTGATTTTGCTGGGAAGAACGTTAACAGTAGTCTGGAGCATTGGAGAAGGTGCTTAATTTTATTGGGAAGAACGTAAAGAGTAGTCAGGAGCATTGTGGATGGTGCTTACCTTTGCTTGGAAGAACGAAAAACGTGGTCTGAAGGAAGTGGAATTTTGCTTTCCTTTTTTTTAGGTTTTTAGCTAAAGAAGGAAAAACATGGTCCGGAGCATGTTAGATTGTGCTTAATTTTGCTGGGAAGAACGATAACAGTAGTCTGGAGCATTGGAGAAGGTGCTTAATTTTATTGGGAAGAACGTAAAGAGCAGTCAGGAGCATTGTGGATGGTGCTTACCTTTGCTTGGAAGAACGAAAAACGTGGTCTGAAGGAAGTGGAATTTTGCTTGGCTTTATTTTAGGTTTTTAGCTAAAGAAGGAAAAACATGGTCCGGAGCATGTTAGATGGTGCTTGATTTTGCTGGGAAGAACGTTAACAGTAGTCTGGAGCATTGGAGAAGGTGCTTAATTTTATTGGGAAGAACGTAAAGAGCAGTCAGGAGCATTGTGGATGGTGCTTACCTTTGCTTGGAAGAACGAAAAACGTGGTCTGAAGGAAGTGGAATTTTGCTTTCCTTTTTTTTTAGGTTTTTAGCTAAAGAAGGAAAAACATGGTCCGGAGCATGTTAGATGGTGCTTGATTTTGCTGGGAAGAACGTTAACAGTAGTCTGGAGCATTGGAGAAGGTGCTTAATTTTATTGGGAAGAACGTAAAGAGTAGTCAGGAGCATTGTGGATGGTGCTTACCTTTGCTTGGAAGAACGAAAAACGTGGTCTGAAGGAAGCGGAATTTTGCTTGGCTTTTTTTTAGGTTTTTAGCTAAAGAAGGAAAAACATGGTCCGGAGCATGTTAGATGGTGCTTGATTTTGCTGGGAAGAACGTTAACAGTAGTCTGGAGCATTGGAGAAGGTGCTTAATTGTATTAGGAAGAACGTAAAGAGTAGTCAGGAGCATTGTGGATGGTGCTTACCTTTGCTTGGAAGAACGAAAAACGTGGTCTGAAGGAAGCGGAATTTTGCTTGGCTTTTTTTTAGGTTTTTAGCTAAAGAAGGAAAAACATGGTCCGGAGCATGTTAGATGGTGCTTGATTTTGCTGGGAAGAACGATAACAGTAGTCTGGAGCATTGGAGAAGGTGCTTAATTTTATTGGGAAGAACGTAAAGAGCAGTCAGGAGCATTGTGGATGGTGCTTACCTTTGCTTGGAAGAACGAAAAACGTGGTCTGAAGGAAGTGGAATTTTGCTTTCCTTTTTTTTTAGGTTTTTAGCTAAAGAAGGAAAAACATGGTCCGGAGCATGTTAGATGGTGCTTGATTTTGCTGGGAAGAACGTTAACAGTAGTCTGGAGCATTGGAGAAGGTGCTTAATTTTATTGGGAAGAACGTAAAGAGTAGTCAGGAGCATTGTGGATGGTGCTTACCTTTGCTTGGAAGAACGAAAAACGTGGTCTGAAGGAAGTGGAATTTTGCTTGGCTTTTTTTTAGGTTTTTAGCTAAAGAAGGAAAAACATGGTCCGGAGCATGTTAGATGGTGCTTGATTTTGCTGGGAAGAACGATAACAGTAGTCTGGAGCATTGGAGAAGGTGCTTAATTTTATTGGGAAGAACGTAAAGAGTAGTCAGGAGCATTGTGGATGGTGCTTACCTTTGCTTGGAAGAACGAAAAACGTGGTCTGAAGGAAGTGGAATTTTGCTTGGCTTTTTTTTAGGTTTTTAGCTAAAGAAGGAAAAACATGGTCCGGAGCATGTTAGATGGTGCTTGATTTTGCTGGGAAGAACGATAACAGTAGTCTGGAGCATTGGAGAAGGTGCTTAATTTTATTGGGAAGAACGTAAAGAGTAGTCAGGAGCATTGTGGATGGTGCTTACCTTTGCTTGGAAGAACGGAAAACGTGGTCTGAAGAAAGTGGAATTTTGCTTGGCTTTTTTTTAGGTTTTAAGCTAAAGAAGGAAAAACATGGTCCGGAGCATGTTAGATGGTGCTTGATTTGGCTGGGAAGAACGTTAACAGTAGTCTGGAGCATTGGAGAAGGTGCTTAATTTTATTGGGAAGAACGTAAAGAGTAGTCAGGAGCATTGTGGATGGTGCTTACCTTTGCTTGGAAGAACGAAAAACGTGGTCTGAAGGAAGTGGAATTTTGCTTTCCTTTTTTTTTAGGTTTTTAGCTAAAGAAGGAAAAACATGGTCCGGAGCATGTTAGATGGTGCTTGATTTTGCTGGGAAGAACGTTAACAGTAGTCTGGAGCATTGGAGAAGGTGCTTAATTTTATTGGGAAGAACGTAAAGAGCAGTCAGGAGCATTGTGGATGGTGCTTACCTTTGCTTGGAAGAACGAAAAACGTGGTCTGAAGGAAGTGGAATTTTGCTTTCCTTTTTTTTTAGGTTTTTAGCTAAAGAAGGAAAAACATGGTCCGGAGCATGTTAGATGGTGCTTGATTTTGCTGGGAAGAACGATAACAGTAGTCTGGAGCATTGGAGAAGGTGCTTAATTTTATTGGGAAGAACGTAAAGAGTAGTCAGGAGCATTGTGGATGGTGCTTACCTTTGCTTGGAAGAACGGAAAACGTGGTCTGAAGAAAGTGGAATTTTGCTTGGCTTTTTTTTAGGTTTTAAGCTAAAGAAGGAAAAACATGGTCCGGAGCATGTTAGATGGTGCTTGATTTTGCTGGGAAGAACGTTAACAGTAGTCTGGAGCATTGGAGAAGGTGCTTAATTTTATTGGGAAGAACGTAAAGAGTAGTCAGGAGCATTGTGGATGGTGCTTACCTTTGCTTGGAAGAACGAAAAACGTGGTCTGAAGGAAGTGGAATTTTGCTTGGCTTTTTTTTTAGGTTTTTAGCTAAAGAAGGAAAAACATGGTCCGGAGCATGTTAGATGGTGCTTGATTTTGCTGGGAAGAACGTTAACAGTAGTCTGAAGCATTGGAGAAGGTGCTTAATTGTTTTAGGAAGAACGTAAAGAGTAGTCAGGAGCATTGTGGATGGTGCTTACCTTTGCTTGGAAGAACGAAAAACGTGGTCTGAAGGAAGTGGAATTTTGCTTTCCTTTTTTTTAGGTTTTTAGCTAAAGAAGGAAAAACATGGTCCGGAGCATGTTAGATGGTGCTTGATTTTGCTGGGAAGAACGTTAACAGTAGTCTGGAGCATTGGAGAAGGTGCTTAATTTTATTGGGAAGAACGTAAAGAGTAGTCAGGAGCATTGTGGATGGTGCTTACCTTTGCTTGGAAGAACGAAAAACGTGGTCTGAAGGAAGTGGAATTTCGCTTGGCTTTTTTTTTAGGTTTTTAGCTAAAGAAGGAAAAACATGGTCCGGAGCATGTTAGATGGTGCTTGATTTTGCTGGGAAGAACGTTAACAGTAGTCTGGAGCATTGGAGAAGGTGCTTAATTGTTTTAGGAAGAACGTAAAGAGTAGTCAGGAGCATTGTGGATGGTGCTTACCTTTGCTTGGAAGACCGAAAAATGTGGTCTGAAGGATGTGGAATTGGGCTTAGTTTTTTTTTTTTTCGTTTAAGTTTTTAGTTAAAGAAGGAAAAACATGGTCCGGAGCATGTTAGATGGTGCTTAATTTTGCTGGGAACAACGTAAACAGTAGTCTGGGGCATTGGAGAAGGTGCTTAATTTTATTGGGAAGAACGTAAAGAGTAGTCAGGAGCATTGTGGATGGTGCTTACCTTTGCTTGGAAGAACGAAAAACGTGGTCTGAAGGAAGTGGAATTTTGCTTGGCTTTTTTTTTAGGTTTTTAGCTAAAGAAGGAAAAACATGGTCCGGAGCATGTTAGATGGTGCTTGATTTTGCTGGGAAGAACGTTAACAGTAGTCTGGAGCATTGGAGAAGGTGCTTAATTTTATTGGGAAGAACGTAAAGAGTAGTCAGGAGCATTGTGGATGGTGCTTACCTTTGCTTGGAAGAACGAAAAACGTGGTCTGAAGGAAGTGGAATTTTGCTTTCCTTTTTTTTAGGTTTTTAGCTAAAGAAGGAAAAACATGGTCCGGAGCATGTTAGATGGTGCTTGATTTTGCTGGGAAGAACGTTAACAGTAGTCTGGAGCATTGGAGAAGGTGCTTAATTGTTTTAGGAAGAACGTAAAGAGTAGTCAGGAGCATTGTGGATGGTGCTTACCTTTGCTTGGAAGACCGAAAAATGTGGTCTGAAGGATGTGGAATTGGGCTTAGTTTTTTTTTTTTCGTTTAAGTTTTTAGTTAAAGAAGGAAAAACATGGTCCGGAGCATGTTAGATGGTGCTTAATTTTGCTGGGAAGAACGTTAACAGTAGTCTGGGGCATTGGAGAAGGTGCTTAATTTTATTGGGAAGAACGTAAAGAGTAGTCAGGAGCATTGTGGATGGTGCTTACCTTTGCTTGGAAGAACGAAAAACGTGGTCTGAAGGAAGTGGAATTTTGCTTGGCTTTTTTTTTAGGTTTTTAGCTAAAGAAGGAAAAACATGGTCCGGAGCATGTTAGATGGTGCTTGATTTTGCTGGGAAGAACGTTAACAGTAGTCTGGAGCATTGGAGAAGGTGCTTAATTTTATTGGGAAGAACATAAAGAGTAGTCAGGAGCATTGTGGATGGTGCTTACCTTTGCTTGGAAGACCGAAAAATGTGGTCTGAAGGATGTGGAATTGGGCTTAGTTTTTTTTTTTTCGTTTAAGTTTTTAGTTAAAGAAGGAAAAACATGGTCCGGAGCATGTTAGATGGTGCTTAATTTTGCTGGGAACAACGTAAACAGTAGTCTGGGGCATTGGAGAAGGTGCTTAATTTTATTGGGAAGAACGTAAAGAGTAGTCAGGAGCATTGTGGATGGTGCTTACCTTTGCTTGGAAGAACGAAAAACGTGGTCTGAAGGAAGTGGAATTTTGCTTGGCTTTTTTTTTAGGTTTTTAGCTAAAGAAGGAAAAACATGGTCCGGAGCATGTTAGATGGTGCTTGATTTTGCTGGGAAGAACGTTAACAGTAGTCTGAAGCATTGGAGAAGGTGCTTAATTGTTTTAGGAAGAACGTAAAGAGTAGTCAGGAGCATTGTGGATGGTGCTTACCTTTGCTTGGAAGAACGAAAAACGTGGTCTGAAGGAAGTGGAATTTTGCTTTCCTTTTTTTTAGGTTTTTAGCTAAAGAAGGAAAAACATGGTCCGGAGCATGTTAGATGGTGCTTGATTTTGCTGGGAAGAACGTTAACAGTAGTCTGGAGCATTGGAGAAGGTGCTTAATTTTATTGGGAAGAACGTAAAGAGTAGTCAGGAGCATTGTGGATGGTGCTTACCTTTGCTTGGAAGAACGAAAAACGTGGTCTGAAGGAAGTGGAATTTCGCTTGGCTTTTTTTTTAGGTTTTTAGCTAAAGAAGGAAAAACATGGTCCGGAGCATGTTAGATGGTGCTTGATTTTGCTGGGAAGAACGTTAACAGTAGTCTGGAGCATTGGAGAAGGTGCTTAATTGTTTTAGGAAGAACGTAAAGAGTAGTCAGGAGCATTGTGGATGGTGCTTACCTTTGCTTGGAAGAACGAAAAACGTGGTCTGAAGGAAGTGGAATTTTGCTTGGCTTTTTTTTAGGTTTTTAGCTAAAGAAGGAAAAACATGGTCCGGAGCATGTTAGATGGTGCTTGATTTTGCTGGGAAGAACGTTAACAGTAGTCTGGAGCATTGGAGAAGGTGCTTAATTTTATTGGGAAGAACGTAAAGAGTAGTCAGGAGCATTGTGGATGGTGCTTACCTTTGCTTGGAAGACCGAAAAACGTGGTCTGAAGGAAGTGGAATTTTGCTTGGCTTTTTTTTTAGGTTTTTAGCTAAAGAAGGAAAAACATGGTCCGGAGCATGTTAGATGGTGCTTGATTTTGCTGGGAAGAACGTTAACAGTAGTCTGGAGCATTGGAGAAGGTGCTTAATTTTATTGGGAAGAACGTAAAGAGTAGTCAGGAGCATTGTGGATGGTGCTTACCTTTGCTTGGAAGAACGAAAAACGTGGTCTGAAGGAAGTGGAATTTTGCTTGGCTTTTTTTTAGGTTTTTAGCTAAAGAAGGAAAAACATGGTCCGGAGCATGTTAGATGGTGCTTGATTTTGCTGGGAAGAACGTTAACAGTAGTCTGGAGCATTGGAGAAGGTGCTTAATTGTTTTAGGAAGAACGTAAAGAGTAGTCAGGAGCATTGTGGATGGTGCTTACCTTTGCTTGGAAGAACGAAAAACGTGGTCTGAAGGAAGTGGAATTTTGCTTGGCTTTTTTTTAGGTTTTTAGCTAAAGAAGGAAAAACATGGTCCGGAGCATGTTAGATGGTGCTTGATTTTGCTGGGAAGAACGTTAACAGTAGTCTGGAGCATTGGAGAAGGTGCTTAATTTTATTGGGAAGAACGTAAAGAGTAGTCAGGAGCATTGTGGATGGTGCTTACCTTTGCTTGGAAGACCGAAAAATGTGGTCTGAAGGATGTGGAATTGGGCTTAGTTTTTTTTTTTTCGTTTAAGTTTTTAGTTAAAGAAGGAAAAACATGGTCCGGAGCATGTTAGATGGTGCTTAATTTTGCTGGGAACAACGTAAACAGTAGTCTGGGGCATTGGAGAAGGTGCTTAATTTTATTGGGAAGAACGTAAAGAGTAGTCAGGAGCATTGTGGATGGTGCTTACCTTTGCTTGGAAGAACGGAAAAGGTGGTCTGAAGGAAGTGGAATTTTGCTTGGCTTTTTTTTAGGTTTTTAGCTAAAGAAGGAAAAACATGGTCCGGAGCATGTTAGATGGTGCTTGATTTTGCTGGGAAGAACGATAACAGTAGTCTGGAGCATTGGAGAAGGTGCTTAATTTTATTGGGAAGAACGTAAAGAGTAGTCAGGAGCATTGTGGATGGTGCTTACCTTTGCTTGGAAGAACGAAAAACGTGGTCTGAAGGAAGTGGAATTTTGCTTGGCTTTTTTTTAGGTTTTTAGCTAAAGAAGGAAAAACATGGTCCGGAGCATGTTAGATGGTGCTTGATTTTGCTGGGAAGAACGTTAACAGTAGTCTGGAGCATTGGAGAAGGTGCTTAATTTTATTGGGAAGAACGTAAAGAGTAGTCAGGAGCATTGTGGATGGTGCTTACCTTTGCTTGGAAGAACGAAAAACGTGGTCTGAAGGAAGTGGAATTTTGCTTGGCTTTTTTTTAGGTTTTTAGCTAAAGAAGGAAAAACATGGTCCGGAGCATGTTAGATGGTGCTTGATTTTGCTGGGAAGAACGTTAACAGTAGTCTGGAGCATTGGAGAAGGTGCTTAATTGTTTTAGGAAGAACGTAAAGAGTAGTCAGGAGCATTGTGGATGGTGCTTACCTTTGCTTGGAAGAACGAAAAACGTGGTCTGAAGGAAGTGGAATTTTGCTTGGCTTTTTTTTAGGTTTTTAGCTAAAGAAGGAAAAACATGGTCCGGAGCATGTTAGATGGTGCTTGATTTTGCTGGGAAGAACGTTAACAGTAGTCTGGAGCATTGGAGAAGGTGCTTAATTTTATTGGGAAGAACGTAAAGAGTAGTCAGGAGCATTGTGGATGGTGCTTACCTTTGCTTGGAAGAACGAAAAACGTGGTCTGAAGGAAGTGGAATTTTGCTTGGCTTTTTTTTAGGTTTTTAGCTAAAGAAGGAAAAACATGGTCCGGAGCATGTTAGATGGTGCTTGATTTTGCTGGGAAGAACGTTAACAGTAGTCTGGAGCATTGGAGAAGGTGCTTAATTGTTTTAGGAAGAACGTAAAGAGTAGTCAGGAGCATTGTGGATGGTGCTTACCTTTGCTTGGAAGAACGAAAAACGTGGTCTGAAGGAAGTGGAATTTTGCTTGGCTTTTTTTTAGGTTTTTAGCTAAAGAAGGAAAAACATGGTCCGGAGCATGTTAGATGGTGCTTGATTTTGCTGGGAAGAACGTTAACAGTAGTCTGGAGCATTGGAGAAGGTGCTTAATTTTATTGGGAAGAACGTAAAGAGTAGTCAGGAGCATTGTGGATGGTGCTTACCTTTGCTTGGAAGAACGAAAAACGTGGTCTGAAGGAAGTGGAATTTTGCTTGGCTTTTTTTTAGGTTTTTAGCTAAAGAAGGAAAAACATGGTCCGGAGCATGTTAGATGGTGCTTGATTTTGCTGGGAAGAACGATAACAGTAGTCTGGAGCATTGGAGAAGGTGCTTAATTTTATTGGGAAGAACGTAAAGGGCAGTCAGGAGCATTGTGGATGGTGCTTACCTTTGCTTGGAAGAACGAAAAACGTGGTCTGAAGGAAGTGGAATTTTGCTTGGCTTTTTTTTAGGTTTTTAGCTAAAGAAGGAAAAACATGGTCCGGAGCATGTTAGATGGTGCTTGATTTTGCTGGGAAGAACGTTAACAGTAGTCTGGAGCATTGGAGAAGGTGCTTAATTTTATTGGGAAGAACGTAAAGAGTAGTCAGGAGCATTGTGGATGGTGCTTACCTTTGCTTGGAAGAACGAAAAACGTGGTCTGAAGGAAGTGGAATTTTGCTTGGCTTTTTTTTAGGTTTTTAGCTAAAGAAGGAAAAACATGGTCCGGAGCATGTTAGATGGTGCTTGATTTTGCTGGGAAGAACGTTAACAGTAGTCTGGAGCATTGGAGAAGGTGCTTAATTGTTTTAGGAAGAACGTAAAGAGTAGTCAGGAGCATTGTGGATGGTGCTTACCTTTGCTTGGAAGAACGAAAAACGTGGTCTGAAGGAAGTGGAATTTTGCTTTCCTTTTTTTTTAGGTTTTTAGCTAAAGAAGGAAAAACATGGTCCGGAGCATGTTAGATGGTGCTTGATTTTGCTGGGAAGAACGTTAACAGTAGTCTGGAGCATTGGAGAAGGTGCTTAATTTTATTGGGAAGAACGTAAAGAGTAGTCAGGAGCATTGTGGATGGTGCTTACCTTTGCTTGGAAGACCGAAAAATGTGGTCTGAAGGATGTGGAATTGGGCTTAGTTTTTTTTTTTTCGTTTAAGTTTTTAGTTAAAGAAGGAAAAACATGGTCCGGAGCATGTTAGATGGTGCTTAATTTTGCTGGGAACAACGTAAACAGTAGTCTGGGGCATTGGAGAAGGTGCTTAATTTTATTGGGAAGAACGTAAAGAGTAGTCAGGAGCATTGTGGATGGTGCTTACCTTTGCTTGGAAGAACGGAAAACGTGGTCTGAAGGAAGTGGAATTTTGCTTGGCTTTTTTTTAGGTTTTTAGCTAAAGAAGGAAAAACATGGTCCGGAGCATGTTAGATGGTGCTTGATTTTGCTGGGAAGAACGTTAACAGTAGTCTGGAGCATTGGAGAAGGTGCTTAATTTTATTGGGAAGAACGTAAAGAGTAGTCAGGAGCATTGTGGATGGTGCTTACCTTTGCTTGGAAGAACGAAAAACGTGGTCTGAAGGAAGTGGAATTTTGCTTGGCTTTTTTTTTAGGTTTTTAGCTAAAGAAGGAAAAACATGGTCCGGAGCATGTTAGATGGTGCTTAATTTTGCTGGAAGAACGTAAACAGTAGTCTGGAGCATTGGAGAAGGTGCTTAATATTTTTGGGAAGAACGTAAAGAGTAGTCAGGAGCATTGTGGATGGTGCTTACCTTTGCTTGGAAGAACGAAAAACGTGGTCTGAAGCATGTTGAATTGGGCTTAGTTTTTTTTTTTTAGTTTTTAATTAAAGAAAGAAAAACATGGTCCGGAGCATGTTAGATGGTGCTTAATTTTGCTGGAAGAACGTAAACAGTAGTCTGGAGCATTGGAGAAGGTGCTTAATTTTATTTGGAAGAACGTAAAGAGTACTCAGGAGCATTGTGGATGGTGCTTACCTTTGCTTGGAAGAACGAAAAACGTGGTCTGAAGCATGTTGAATTGGGCTTAGTTTTTTTTTTTGTTTAAGTTTTTAGTTAAAGAAAGAAAAACATGGTCCGGAGCATGTTAGATGGTGCTTAATTTTGCTGGAAGAACGTAAACAGTAGTTTGGAGCATTGGAAAAGGTGCTTAATTTTATTGGGAAGAACGTAAAGAGTAGTCAGGAGCATTGTGGATGGTGCTTACCTTTGATTGGAAATACGAAAAAACGTGGTCTGAAGCATGTTGAATTGGGCTTAGTTTTTATTTTTTTTAAATTTAAGTTTTTAGTTGAAGAAAGAAAAACGTAGTCCGGATCATGTTGGAAGGTGCTTAATTTTGCTGGGAAGAAAGTGAAAAGTAGTCTGGAGCATTGAAGAAGGTGCTTAATTTTGCTGGAAAGAACGTTAAAAGTAGTCCGGAGCATTGTGGATGGTGCTTACCTTTGCTTGGAAATACGAAACAACGTGGTCTGAAGCATGTTGAATTGGGCTTAGTTTTGATTTTTTTTTAAATTTAAGTTTTTAGTTGAAGAAAGAAAAACGTAGTCCGGATCATGTTGGATGGTGCTTAATTTTGCTGGGAAGAAAGTGAATAGTAGTCTGGAGCATTGGAGAAGGTGTTTAATTTTGCTTGGAAAAACGTTAAAAGTAGTCCGGAGCATTGTGGATGGTGCTTACCTTTGCTTGGAAATACGAAACAACGTGGTCTAGAGCATGTTGAATTGGGCTTAGTTTTAATTATTTTTTAATTTAAGTTTTTAGTTGAAGAAAGAAAAACGTAGTCCGGATCATGTTGGATGGTGCGTAATTTTGATTTGTAATACGAAACAACGTGGTCTGAAGCATGTTGAATTGGGTTTAGTTTGAATTATTTTTAAATTTAAGTTTTTAGTTGAAGAAAGAAAAACGTAGTCCGGATCATGTTGGATGGTGCTTAATTTTGCTGGGAAGAAAGTGAATAGTAGTCTGCAGCATTGGAGAAGGTGCTTAATTTTGCTGGGAAGAACGTAAAAAGTAGTCCGGAGCATTGTGAATGGTGCTTACCTTTGCTTGGAAATACGAAACAACGTGGTCTGAAGCATTTTGAATCGGGCTTAGTTTTTATTTTTTTTAAATTTAAGTTTTTAGTTGTAGAAAGAAAAACGTAGTCCGGATCATGTTGGATGGTGCTTAATTTTGCTGGGAAGAAAGTGAATAGTAGTCTGGAGCATTGGAGAAGGTGTTTAATTTTGCTTGGAAAAACGTTAAAAGTAGTCCGGAGCATTGTGGATGGTGCTTACCTTTGACTTGTAATACGAAACAACGTGGTCTGAAGCATGTTGAATTGGGCTTAGTTTTAATTATTTTTTAATGTTAGTTTTTAGTTGAAGAAAGAAAAACGTATTCCGGATCATGCTGGATGGTGCTTAATTTTGCTTGGAAGAAAGTGAAAAGTAGTCTGAAGCATTGAAGAAGGTGCTTAATTTTGCTGGGAAGAACGTTAAAAGTAGTCCGGAGCATTGTGGATGGTGCTTACCTTTGATTTGTAATACGAAACAACGTGGTCTGAAGCATGTTGAATCGGGCTTAGTTTTTTTTTTTTTTTAATTTAAGTTTTTAGTTAAAGAAAGAAAAACGTAATCCGGATCATGCTGGATGGTGCTTAATTTTGCTGGGAAGAAAGTGAATAGTAGTCTGGAGCATTGGAGAAGGTGCTTAATTTTGCTGGGAAGAACGTTAAAAGTAGTCCGGAGCATTGTGAATGGTGCTTACCTTTGCTTGGAAATACGAAACAACGTGGTCTGAAGCATTTTGAATCGGGCTTAGTTTTTATTTTTTTTAAATTTAAGTTTTTAGTTGTAGAAAGAAAAACGTAGTCCGGATCATGCTGGATGGTGCTTAATTTTGCTGGGAAGAAAGTGAATAGTAGTCTGGAGCATTGGAGAAGGTGCTTAATTTTGCTGGGAAGAACGTTAAAAGTAGTCCGGAGCATTGTAGATGGTGCTTACCTTTGATTTGTAATACGAAACAACGTGGTCTGAAGCATGTTGAATCGGGCTTAGTTTTTTTTTTTTTTAATTTAAGTTTTTAGTTAAAGAAAGAAAAACGTAGTCCGGATCATGCTGGATGGTGCTTAATTTTGCTGGGAAGAACGTTAAAAGCAGTCCGGAGCATTGTGGATGGTGCTTACCTTTGCTTGGAAATACGAAACAACGTGGTCTGAAGCATTTTGAATCGGGCTTAGTTTTTATTTTTTTTAAATTTAAGTTTTTAGTTGTAGAAAGAAAAACGTAGTCCGGATCATGCTGGATAGTGCTTAATTTTGCTGGGAAGAAAGTGAATAGTAGTCTGGAGCATTGGAGAAGGTGCTTAATTTTGCTGGGAAGAACGTTAAAAGTAGTCCGGAGCATTGTGGATGGTGCTTACCTTTGATTTGTAATACGAAACAACGTGGTCTGAAGCATGTTGAATTGGGTTTAGTTTTTATTTTTTTTAAATTTAAGTTTTTAGTTGAAGAAAGAAAAACGTAGTCCGGATCATGTTGGATGGTGCTTAATTTTGCTGGGAAGAAGGTGAATAGTAGTCTGGAGCATTGGAGAAGGTGCTTAATTTTGCTGGGAAGAACGTTAAAAGTAGTCCGGAGCATTGTGGATGGTGCTTACCTTTGATTTGTAATACGAAACAACGTGGTCTGAAGCATGTTGAATCGGGCTTAGTTTTTTTTTTTTTTTAATTTAAGTTTTTAGTTAAAGAAAGAAAAACGTATTCCGGATCATGCTGGATGGTGCTTAATTTTGCTGGGAAGAAGGTGAATAGTAGTCTGGAGCATTGAAGAAGGTGCTTAATTTTGCTGGGAAGAACGTTAAAAGTAGTCCGAAGCATTGTGGATGGTGCTTACCTTTGCTTGGAAATACGAAACAACGTGGTCTGAAGCATTTTGAATCGGGCTTAGTTTTTATTTTTTTTAAATTTAAGTTTTTAGTTGTAGAAAGAAAAACGTAGTCCGGATCATGTTGGATGGTGCTTAATTTTGCTGGGAAGAAAGTGAATAGTAGTCTGGAGCATTGGAGAAGGTGCTTAATTTTGCTGGGAAGAACGTTAAAAGTAGTCCGGAGCATTGTGAATGGTGCTTACCTTTGCTTGGAAATACGAAACAACGTGGTCTGAAGCATTTTGAATCGGGCTTAGTTTTTATTTTTTTTAAATTTAAGTTTTTAGTTGTAGAAAGAAAAACGTAGTCCGGATCATGCTGGATGGTGCTTAATTTTGCTGGGAAGAAAGTGAATAGTAGTCTGGAGCATTGGAGAAGGTGCTTAATTTTGCTGGGAAGAACGTTAAAAGTAGTCCGGAGCATTGTAGATGGTGCTTACCTTTGATTTGTAATACGAAACAACGTGGTCTGGAGCATGTTGAATCGGGCTTAGTTTTTTTTTTTTTTAATTTAAGTTTTTAGTTAAAGAAAGAAAAACGTAGTCCGGATCATGCTGGATGGTGCTTAATTTTGCTGGGAAGAACGTTAAAAGCAGTCCGGAGCATTGTGGATGGTGCTTACCTTTGCTTGGAAATACGAAACAACGTGGTCTGAAGCATTTTGAATCGGGCTTAGTTTTTATTTTTTTTAAATTTAAGTTTTTAGTTGTAGAAAGAAAAACGTAGTCCGGATCATGCTGGATAGTGCTTAATTTTGCTGGGAAGAAAGTGAATAGTAGTCTGGAGCATTGGAGAAGGTGCTTAATTTTGCTGGGAAGAACGTTAAAAGTAGTCCGGAGCATTGTGGATGGTGCTTACCTTTGATTTGTAATACGAAACAACGTGGTCTGAAGCATGTTGAATTGGGTTTAGTTTTTATTTTTTTTAAATTTAAGTTTTTAGTTGAAGAAAGAAAAACGTAGTCCGGATCATGTTGGATGGTGCTTAATTTTGCTGGGAAGAAGGTGAATAGTAGTCTGGAGCATTGGAGAAGGTGCTTAATTTTGCTGGGAAGAACGTTAAAAGTAGTCCGGAGCATTGTGGATGGTGCTTACCTTTGATTTGTAATACGAAACAACGTGGTCTGAAGCATGTTGAATCGGGCTTAGTTTTTTTTTTTTTTAATTTAAGTTTTTAGTTAAAGAAAGAAAAACGTAGTCCGGATCATGCTGGATGGTGCTTAATTTTGCTGGGAAGAAAGTGAATAGTAGTCTGGAGCATTGGAGAAGGTGCTTAATTTTGCTGGGAAGAACGTTAAAAGTAGTCCGGAGCATTGTGAATGGTGCTTACCTTTGCTTGGAAATACGAAACAACGTGGTCTGAAGCATTTTGAATCGGGCTTAGTTTTTATTGTTTTAAATTTAAGTTTTTAGTTGTAGAAAGAAAAACGTAGTCCGGATCATGTTGGATGGTGCTTAATTTTGCTGGGAAGAAAGTGAATAGTAGTCTGGAGCATTGGAGAAGGTGCTTAATTTTGCTGGGAAGAACGTTAAAAGTAGTCCGGAGCATTGTGAATGGTGCTTACCTTTGCTTGGAAATACGAAACAACGTGGTCTGAAGCATTTTGAATCGGGCTTAGTTTTTATTGTTTTAAATTTAAGTTTTTAGTTGTAGAAAGAAAAACGTAGTCCGGATCATGTTGGATGGTGCTTAATTTTGCTGGGAAGAAAGTGAATAGTAGTCTGGAGCATTGGAGAAGGTGCTTAATTTTGCTGGGAAGAACGTTAAAAGTAGTCCGAAGCATTGTGAATGGTGCTTACCTTTGATTTGTAATACGAAACAACGTGGTCTGAAGCATGGTGAATTGGGCTTAGTTTTTATTGTTTTAAATTTAAGTTTTTAGTTGTAGAAAGAAAAACGTAGTCCGGATCATGTTGGATGGTGCTTAATTTTGCTGGGAAGAAAGTGAATAGTAGTCTGGAGCATTGGAGAAGGTGCTTAATTTTGCTGGGAAGAACGTTAAAAGTAGTCCGGAGCATTGTGAATGGTGCTTACCTTTGCTTGGAAATACGAAACAACGTGGTCTGAAGCATTTTGAATCGGGCTTAGTTTTTATTGTTTTAAATTTAAGTTTTTAGTTGTAGAAAGAAAAACGTAGTCCGGATCATGTTGGATGGTGCTTAATTTTGCTGGGAAGAAAGTGAATAGTAGTCTGGAGCATTGGAGAAGGTGCTTAATTTTGCTGGGAAGAACGTTAAAAGTAGTCCGGAGCATTGTGGATGGTGCTTACCTTTGATTTGTAATACGAAACAACGTGGTCTGAAGCATGTTGAATCGGGCTTAGTTTTTTCTTTTTTTAATTTAAGTTTTTAGTTAAAGAAAGAAAAACGTAGTCCGGATCATGCTGGATGGTGCTTAATTTTGCTGGGAAGAAAGTGAATAGTAGTCTGGAGCATTGAAGAAGGTGCTTAATTTTGCTGGGAAGAACGTTAAAAGTAGTCCGAAGCATTGTGGATGGTGCTTACCTTTGCTTGGAAATACGAAACAACGTGGTCTGAAGCATTTTGAATCGGGCTTAGTTTTTATTTTTTTAAATTTAAGTTTTTAGTTGTAGAAAGAAAAACGTAGTCCGGATCATGCTGGATGGTGCTTAATTTTGCTGGGAAGAAAGTGAATAGTAGTCTGGAGCATTGGAGAAGGTGCTTAATTTTGCTGGGAAGAACGTTAAAAGTAGTCCGGAGCATTGTGAATGGTGCTTACCTTTGCTTGGAAATACGAAACAACGTGGTCTGAAGCATTTTGAATCGGGCTTAGTTTTTATTGTTTTAAATTTAAGTTTTTAGTTGTAGAAAGAAAAACGTAGTCCGGATCATGTTGGATGGTGCTTAATTTTGCTGGGAAGAAAGTGAATAGTAGTCTGGAGCATTGGAGAAGGTGCTTAATTTTGCTGGGAAGAACGTTAAAATTAGTCCGGAGCATTGTGGATGGTGCTTACCTTTGATTTGTAATACGAAACAACGTGGTCTGAAGCATTTTGAATCGGGCTTAGTTTTTATTTTTTTTAAATTTAAGTTTTAAGTTAAAGAAAGAAAAACGTAGTCCGGATCATGCTGGATGGTGCTTAATTTTGCTGGGAAAAACGTACAAAGTAGTCTGGAGCATTGGAGAAGGTGCTTAATTTTGCTGGGAAGAACGTTAAAAGTAGTCCGGAGCATTGTGATTGGTGCTTACCTTTGCTTGGAAATACGAAAAAACGTGGTCTGAAGCATGTTGAATTGGGCTTAGTTTTTATTTTTTTTAAATTTAAGTTTTTAGTTAAAGAAAGGAAAACGTAGTCCGGATCATGCTGGATGGTGCTTAAATTTGCTGGGAAGAACGTTAAAAGTAGTCCGGAGCAATGGGGATGGTGCTTACCTTTGCTTGGAAATACGAAACAACGTGGTCTGAAGCATGTTGAAATGGGCTTAGTTTTTTTTTTTTTTTTATTTTAGTTTTTAGTTGAAGAAAGAAAAACGTAGTCCGGATCATGGATGGTGCTTAGTTTTGCTGGAAAGAAAGTGAATAGTAGTCTGGAGAATTGAAGAAGGTGCTTAATTTTGCTGGAAAGAACGTTAAAAGTAGTCTGGAGCATTGTGGATGGTGCTTACCTTTGCTTGGAAATACGAAAAAACGTGGTCTGAAGCATGTTGAAATGGGCTTAGTTTTTTTTTTTTATTTATTTAAGTTTTTAGTTAAAGAATGAAAAACGTAGTCCGGATCATGCTGGATGGTGCTTAATTTTGCTGGGGAGAAAGTGAATAGTAGTCTGGAGAATTGAAGAAGGTGCTTAATTTTGCTGGGAAGAACGTTAAAAGTAGTCTGGAGCATTGTGGATGGTGCTTACCTTTGCTTGGAAATACGAAAAAACGTGGTCTGAAGCATGTTGAATTGGGCTTTGTTTTTATTTTTTTTTAAATTAAGTTTTTAGTTAAAGAAAGGAAAACGTAGTCCGGATCATGCTGGATGGTGCTTAATTTTGCTGGGAAGAAAGTGAATAGTAGTCTGGAGAATTGAAGAAGGTGCTTAATTTTGCTGGGAAGAACGTTAAAAGTAGTCTGGAGCATTGTGGATTGTGCTTACCTTTGCTTGGAAATACGAAACAACGTGGTCTGAAGCATGTTGAATTGGGCTTAGTTTTTATTTTTTTTTTTTTTATTTAAGTTTTTAGTTAAAGAATGAAAAACGTAGTCCGGATCATGCTGGATGGTGCTCAATTTTGCTGGAAAGAAAGTGAATAGTAGTCTGGAGAATTGAAGAAGTCGCTTAATTTTGCTGGGAAGAACGTTAAAAGTAGTCCGGAGCAATGTGGGTGGTGCTTACCTTTGCTTGGAAATACGAAAAAACGTGGTCTGAAGCATGTTGAATTGGGCTTAGTTTTTATTTTTTTTTTTTATTTAAGTTTTTAGCTAAAGAATGAAAAACGTAGTCCGGATCATGCTGGATGGTGCTTAATTTTGCTGGGGAGAAAGTGAATAGTAGTCTGGAGAATTGAAGAAGGTGCTTAATTTTGCTGGGAAGAACGTTAAAAGTAGTATGGAGCATTGTGGATGGTGCTTACCTTTGCTTGGAAATACGAAACAACGTGGTCTGAAGCATGTTGAATTGGGCTTAGTTTTAATTTTTTTTTAAATTAAGTTTTTAGTTAAAGAAAGGAAAACGTAGTCCGGATCATGCTGGATGGTGCTTAATTTTGCTGGGAAGAAAGTGAATAGTAGTCTGGAGCATTGGAGAAGGTGCTTAATTTTGCTGGGAAGAACGTTAATAGTAGTCCGGAGCAATGGGGATGGTGCTTTACTTTGCTTGGAAATACGAAAAAAAGTGGTCTGAAGCATGTTGAAATGGGCTTAGTTTTTATATTTTTTTTTTTTTATTTAAGTTTTTAGTTAAAGAATGAAAAACGTAGTCCGGATCATGCTGGATGGTGCTTAATTTTGCTGGGAAGAAAGTGAATAGTAGACTGGAGCATTGGAGAAGGTGCTTAATTTTGCTGGGAAGAACGTTAAAAGTAGTCCGGAGCATTGTGGATGGTGCTTACCTTTGCTTGGAAATACGAAACAACGTGGTCTGAAGCATGTTGAATTGGGCTTAGTTTTTATATTTTTTTTTTTTATTTAAGTTTTTAGTTAAAGAATGAAAAACGTAGTCCGGATCATGCTGGATGGTGCTTAATTTTGCTGGGGAGAAAGTGAATAGTAGTCTGGAGAATTGAAGAAGGTGCTTAATTTTGCTGGGAAGAACGTTAAAAGTAGTCTGGAGCATTGTGGATGGTGCTTACCTTTGCTTGGAAATACGAAACAACGTGGTCTGAAGCATGTTGAAATGGGCTTAGTTTTTTTTTTTTTTTTTTATTTAAGTTTTTAGTTAAAGAATGAAAAACGTAGTCCGGATCATGCTGGATGGTGCTTAATTTTGCTGGGAAGAAAGTGAATAGTAGTCTGGAGCATTGGAGAAGGTGCTTAATTTTGCTGGGAAGAACGTTAAAAGTAGTCTGGAGCATTGTGGATGGTGCTTAACTTTGCTTGGAAATACGAAACAACGTGGTCTGAAGCATGTTGAATTGGGCTTAGTTTTAATTTTTTTTTAAATTAAGTTTTTAGTTAAAGAAAGGAAAACGTAGTCCGGATCATGCTGGATGGTGCTTAATTTTGCTGGGAAGAAAGTGAATAGTAGACTGGAGCATTGGAGAAGGTGCTTAATTTTGCTGGGAAGAACGTTAAAAGTAGTCCGGAGCATTGTGGATGGTGCTTACCTTTGCTTGGAAATACGAAACAACGTGGTCTGAAGCATGTTGAATTGGGCTTAGTTTTTATATTTTTTTTTTTATTTAAGTTTTTAGTTAAAGAATGAAAAACGTAGTCCGGATCATGCTGGATGGTGCTTAATTTTGCTGGGAAGAAGGTGAATAGTAGTCTGGAGCATTGAAGAAGGTGCTTAATTTTGCTGGGAAGAACGTTAAAAGTAGTCCGAAGCATTGTGGATGGTGCTTACCTTTGCTTGGAAATACGAAACAACGTGGTCTGAAGCATGTTGAATTGGGGTTAGTTTTTATTTTTTTTTAATTTAAGTTTTTAGTTAAAGAATGAAAAACGTAGTCCGGATCATGTTGGATGGTGCTTAATTTTGCTAGGAAGAAAGTGAATAGTAGTCTGGAGCATTGGAGAAGGTGCTTAATTTTGCTGGGAAGAACGTAAAAAGTAGTCCGAAGCATTGTGGATGGTGCTTACCTTTGCTTGGAAATACGAAACAACGTGGTCTGAAGCATGGTGAATTTGGTTTAGTTTTTATTTTTTTTTAAATTTAAGTTTTTAGTTGAAGAAAGAAAAACGTAGTCCGGATCATGTTGGATGGTGCTTAATTTTTATTTGTAATACGAAACAACGTGGTCTGAAGCATGTTGAATTGGGGTTAATTTTTATTTTTTTTTAATTTAAGTTTTAGTTGAAGAAAGAAAAACGTAGTCCGGATCATGCTGGATGGTGCTTAATTTTGCTGCGAAGAAAGTGAAAAGTAGTCTGAAGCATTGAAGAAGGTGCTTAATTTTGCTGGGAAGAACGTTAAAAGTAGTCCGAAGCATTGTGGATGGTGCTTACCTAGGCTTGGAAATACGAAACAACGTGGTCTGAAGCATTTTGAATCGGGCTTAGTTTTTATTTTTTTTAAATTTAAGTTTTTAGTTGAAGAAAGAAAAACGTAGTCCGGATCATGTTGGATGGTGCTTAATTTTGCTGGGAAGAAAGTGAATAGTAGTCTGAAGCCTTGAAGAAGGTGCTTAATTTTGCTGGGAAGAACGTTAAAAGTAGTCCGGAGCATTGTGGATGGTGCTTACCTTTGCTTGGAAATACGAAACAACGTGGTCTGAAGCATGTTGAATTGGGCTTAGTTTTTATATTTTTTTTTTTATTTAAGTTTTTAGTTAAAGAATGAAAAACGTAGTCCGGATCATGCTGGATGGTGCTTAATTTTGCTGGGAAGAAAGTGAATAGTAGTCTGGAGCATTGGAGAAGGTGCTTAATTTTGCTGGGAAGAACGTTAAAAGTAGTCCGAAGCATTGTGGGTGGTGCTTACCTTTGCTTGGAAATACGAAACAACGTGGTCTGAAGCATTTTGAATCGGGCTTAGTTTTTATTTTTTTATTAATTTAAGTTTTTAGTTAAAGAAAGAAAAACGTAGTCCGGTTCATGCTGGATGGTGCTTAATTTTGCTGGGAAGAAAGTGAATAGTAGTCTGAAGCCTTGAAGAAGGTGCTTAATTTTGCTGGGAAGAACGTTGAAAGTAAACCGGAGCATTGTGAATGGTGCTTACCTTTGCTTGGAAATACGAAACAACGTGGTCTGAAGCATGTTGAATCGGGCTTAGTTTTTATTTTTTTATTAATTTAAGTTTTTAGTTAAAGAAAGAAAAACGTAGTCCGGTTCATGCTGGATGGTGCTTAATTTTGCTGGGAAGAAAGTGAATAGTAGTCTGAAGCCTTGAAGAAGGTGCTTAATTTTGCTGGGAAGAACGTTAAAAGTAGTCCGAAGCATTGTGGGTGGTGCTTACCTTTGCTTGGAAATACGAAACAACGTGGTCTGAAGCAGGTTGAATTGGGGTTAGTTTTTATTTTTTTTTAATTTAAGTTTTTAGTTAAAGAATGAAAAACGTAGTCCGGATCATGTTGGATGGTGCTTAATTTTGCTAGGAAGAAAGTGAATAGTAGTCTGGAGCATTGGAGAAGGTGCTTAATTTTGCTGGGAAGAACGTAAATCGTAGTCCGGAGCATTGTGAATGGTGCTTACCTTTGCTTGGAAATACGAAACAACGTGGTCTGAAGCATGTTGAATTGGGCTTAGTTTTAATTATTTTTTAATTTAAGTTTTTAGTTAAAGAAAGAAAAACGTAGTCCGGATCATGCTGGATGGTGCTTAATTTTGCTTGGAAGAAAGTGAAAAGTAGTCTGGAGCATTGAAGAAGGTGCTTTATTTTGCTGGGAAGAACGTTAAAAGCAGTCCGGAGCATTGTGGATGGTGCTTACCTTTGCTTGGAAATACGAAACAACGTGGTCTGAAGCATGTTGAATTGGGGTTAGTTTTTATTTTTTTTTAATATATGTTTTTAGTTAAAGAAAGAAAAACGTAGTCCGGATCATGTTGGATGGTGCTTAATTTTGCTTGGAAGAAAGTGAAAAGTAGTCTGGAGCATTGAAGAAGGTGCTTTATTTTGCTGGGAAGAACGTTAAAAGTAGTCCGAAGCATTGTGGATGGTGCTTACCTTTGCTTGGAAATACGAAACAACGTGGTCTGAAGCATGGTGAATTGGGTTTAGTTTTTATTTTTTTTTAAATTTAAGTTTTTAGTTGAAGAAAGAAAAACGTAGTCCGGATCATGTTGGATGGTGCTTAATTTTGCTTGGAAGAAAGTGAATAGTAGTCTGGAGCCTTGGAGAAGGTGCTTAATTTTGCTGGGAAGAACGTAAGAAGAAGCCCGAAGCCTTGTGGATGGTGCTTACCTTTGCTTGGAAGAACGAAAAACGAGGTCTGAAGCATGTGGAATTGGGTTTAGTTTTTTTCTTCAGTTTTTAGTTAAAGAGAGAAAAACGTAATCCGGAGAATGTTGGATGGTGCTTAATTTTGCTGGGAAGAACGTAAAAAGTAGTCTGAAGCATTGGAGAAGGTGCTTAATTTTTCTGGGAAGAACGTAAAAAGTAGTCCGGAGCATTGTGGATGGTGCTTACCTTTGCTTGGAAGAACAAAAAACGAGGTCTGAAGCATGTGGAATTGGGCTTAGTTTTTTTCTTCAGTTTTTAGTTTAAGAGAGAAAAACGTAATCCGGAGAATGTTGGATGGTGCTTAATTTTGCTATGAAGAACGTAAAAAGTAGTCTGAAGCATTTGAGAAGGTGCTTAATTTTTCTGGGAAGAACGTAAGAAGTACCCCGAAGCATTGTGGATGGTGCTTACCTTTGCTTGGAAGAACGAAAAACGAGGTCTGAAGCATGTGGAATTGGGCTTAGTTTTTTTCTTCAGTTTTTAGTTAAACAGAGAAAAACGTAATCCGGAGAATGTTGGATGGTGCTTAATTTTGCTGGGAAGAACGTAAAAAGTAGTCTGAAGCATTGGAGAAGGTGCTTAATTTTGCTGGGAAGAACGTAAAAAGTAGCCCGAATCATTGTAGATGGTGCTTACCTTTGCTTGGAAGAAGGAAAAACGAGGTCTGAAGCATGTGGAATTGGGCTTAGTTTTTTTCTTCAGTTTTTAGTTAAAGGAAGAAAAACGTAATCCGGAGCATGTTGAATGGTGCTTAATTTTGCTATGAAGAACGTAAAAAGTAGTCTGAAGCATTGGAGAAGGTGCTTAATTTTGCTGGGAAGAACGTAAAAAGTAGCCCGAAGCATTGTAGATGGTGCTTACCTTTGCTTGGAAGAACGAAAAACGAGGTCTGAAGCATGTGGAACTGGGCTTAGTTTTTTTCTTCAGTTTTTAGTTAAAGGAAGAAAAACGTAATCCGGAGCATGTTGAATGGTGCTTAATTTTGCTATGAAGAACGTAAAAAGTAGTCTGAAGCATTTGAGAAGGTGCTTAATTTTTCTGGGAAGAACGTAAGAAGTACCCCGAAGCATTGTGGATGGTGCTTACCTTTGCTTGGAAGAACGAAAAACGAGGTCTGAAGCATGTGGAATTGGGCTTAGTTTTTTTCTTCAGTTTTTAGTTAAACAGAGAAAAACGTAATCCGGAGAATGTTGGATGGTGCTTAATTTTGCTGGGAAGAACGTAAAAAGTAGTCTGAAGCATTGGAGAAGGTGCTTAATTTTGCTGGGAAGAACGTAAAAAGTAGCCCGAATCATTGTAGATGGTGCTTACCTTTGCTTGGAAGAAGGAAAAACGAGGTCTGAAGCATGTGGAATTGGGCTTAGTTTTTTTCTTCAGTTTTTAGTTTAAGAGAGAAAAACGTAATCCGGAGCATGTTGGATGGTGCTTAATTTTGCTGGGAAGAACTTAAAAAGTGGTCTGAAGCATTGGAGAAGGTGCTTAATTTTGCTGGGAAGAACGTTAAAAGTAGCCCGGAGCATTGTAGATGGTGCTTACCTTTGCTTGGAAGAACGAAAAACGAGGTCTGAAGTATGTGGAATTAGGCTTAGTTTTTTTTCAGTTTTTAGTTAAAGAGAGAAAAACGTAATCCGGAGCATGTTGGATGGTGTCTAATTTTGCTAAGAAGAACCTAAAAAGTAGTCTGAAGCATTGGAGAAGGTGCTTAATTTTGCTGGGAAGAACGTCAAAAGTAGCCCGAAGCATTGTAGATGGTGCTTACCTTTGCTTGGAAGAACGAAAAACGAGGTATGAAGCATGTGGAATTGGGCTTAGATTTTTTTCAGTTTTTAGTTGAAAAGAGAAAAACGTAATCCGGAGCATGTTGGATGGTGCTTAATTTTGCTGGGAAGAACGTAAAAAGTAGTCTGAAGCATTGGAGAAGGTGCTTAATTTTGCTGGGAAGAACGTCAAAAGTAGCCCGAAGCATTGTAGATGGTGCTTACCTTTGCTTGGAAGAACGAAAAACGAGGTATGAAGCATGTGGAATTGGGCTTAGATTTTTTTCTTCAGTTTTTAGTTAAAGGAAGAAAAACGAGTTAACGCACTGCTGCGGGTGTTTGAGTTTTAAAAAAACTTAAACTTTATTTCCTACAACATATGTGCGGGTTAATACCCAACTATCGTGTTCGGATGCTGGATACCAACTGATGATCGGTTCGCGATCTGGATCGTTGGTTCACGGTCTTCTGATTCTAGGTGGTCCGCGTCGCTGCGGGAATCTGCAATCTCAGCATAATGCGGGCGGTCCGCGTTGCTATGGGAAGCTGCAACTCAGCATAATGTTGTGGTCCGGGGGCCGCGTCTCGATGATCGAATGTTGACTCACAATGTATGCTCTGGCGATGTCCACAATGTATGCGATGGCGTTGTCCACAATGTATACGCTGGCGTTGTCTTGACTCATTCCTTTAAGCATTTTGCCTAGCTTCTTTGGTCTCTTTGAACGTATCCAACGAGCACTTTCGGTGTTTCCAAGTACTTGGGAGTGATTTTCAAGCATTTCCAAAGTACATTTTTGGTGTTTCCAAGTACTTGGGAGTCATTTTCAAGCATCTCCAAGGTACATTATCGGTCTTTCCAAGTACTTGAGAGTGATTTTCAAGCATTTCCAAAGTACATTTTTGGTGTTTCCAAGTACTTGGGAGTGATTTTCAAGCATCTCCAAGGTACATTATCGACTTTTCTAAGTAATTGGGAGTGAATTTAAAGCATCTCCAAGGTACATTATCGATCTTTCCAAGTACTTGGGATTGATTTTTAAGCATCTCCAAGGTCCATTATCGGTCTTTCGAAGTACTTGAGAGCGATTTTCAAGCATCTCCAAAGTACATTTTTGGTATTTCCAAGTACTTGGGATCGATTTTGGAGCTTTTTGCAAGATTCTTCTATGTTCTACATGTAAATATATACACAGCTTTTTTATTTAAGTACTTAGTTTGGAAGAAAATACTAGAAACCTGCAATTTTGCTTTGAAAAAACGTCAAAAATTGCCCAACTTTGAACGCTCATAACTTTTTTGTCTTTCGTCCTACGTTAAATCTGACCCCTATGTTGACGGTCCTACGTCAAATTTCCTTTCTTTTGCTGAAAACGGCGTCCTTTTATCTCTTCTAGTTTTCGAGCTATTCACGTTTAAAGTTGGAGGTTTTTTCAGAAAAAGAGCATTTTCGTTGTTTCGGTCCGAATTGAGCTATCGAGCTAGGCATTCCTTTAAGCATTTTGCCTAGCTTCTTTGGTCTCTTTGAACGTATCCAACGAGCACTTTCGGTGTTTCCAAGTACTTGGGAGTGATTTTCAAGCATTTCCAAAGTTCATTTTTGGTGTTTCCAAGTACTTGGGAGTCATTTTCAAGCATCTCCAAGGTACATTATCGGTCTTTCCAAGTACTTGGGAGTGACTTTCAAGCATCTCCAAGGTACATTATCGATCTTTCTAAGTAATTGGGAGTGATTTTCAAGCATCTCCAAGGTACATTATCGATCTTTCCAAGTACTTGGGATTGATTTTCAAGCATCTCCAAGGTCCATTATCGGTCTTTCCAAGTACTTGAGAGCGATTTTCAAGCATCTCCAAAGGACATTTTTGTTATTTCCAAGTACTTGTGATCGATTTTTGAGCTTTTTGCAAGATAATTCTATGTTCTACATGTAAATATATACACATCTTGCTTATTTAAGTACTTCGTTTGGAAGAAAATACTTGAAACCTGCAATTTTGCTTTGAAAATACGTCAAAAAATGCCCAACTTTGAACGCTCATAACTTTTTTGTCATTCGTCCTACGTTAAATCTGACCCCAATGTTGACGGTTCTACGTCAAATTTCCTTTCCTTTGCTGAAAACGGCGACCTTTTATCTCTTCTAGTTTTCGAGCTATTCACGTTTAAAGTTGGAGGTTTTTTCAGAAAAAGAGCATTTTCGTTGTTTCGGTCCGAATTGAGCTATCGAGCTAGGCATTCCTTTAAGCATTTTGCCTAGCTTCTTTGGTCTCTTTGAACGTATCCAACGAGCACTTTCGGTGTTTCCAAGTACTTGGGAGTGATTTTCACGCATTTCCAAAGTACATTTTTGGTGTTTCCAAGTACGTGGGAGTCATTTTCAAGCATCTCCAAGGTACATTATCGGTCTTTCCAAGTACTTGAGAGTGATTTTCAAGCATTTCCAAAGTACATTTTTGGTGTTTCCAAGTACTTGGGAGTGATTTTCAAGCATCTCCAAGGTACATTATCGGTCTTTCTAAGTAATTGGGAGTGATTTTCAAGCATCTCCAAGGTACATTATCGATCTTTCCAAGTACTTGGGATTGATTTTCAAGCATCTCCAAGGTCCATTATCGGTCTTTCCAAGTACTTGAGAGCGATTTTCAAGCATCTCCAAAGGACATTTTTGTTATTTCCAAGTACTTGGGATCGATTTTTGAGCTTTTTGCAAGATTATTCTATGTTCTACATGTAAATATATACACACCTTGCTTATTTAAGTACTTCGTTTGGAAGAAAATACTTGAAACCTGCAATTTTGCTTTGAATATACGTCAAAAAATGCCCAACTTTGAACGCTCATAACTTTTTTGTCATTCGTCCTACGTTAAATCTGACCCCCATGTTGACGGTTCTACGTCAAATTTCCTTTCCTTTGCTGAAAACGGCGACCTTTTATCTCTTCTAGTTTTCGAGCTATTCACTTTTAAAGTTGGAGGTTTTTTCAGAAAAAGAGCATTTTCGTTGTTTCGGTCCGAATTGAGCTATCGAGCTAGGCATTCCTTTAAGCATTTTGCCTAGCTTCTTTGGTCTCTTTGAACGTATCCAACGAGCACTTTCGGTGTTTCCAAGTACTTGGGAGTGATTTTCAAGCATTTCCAAAGTACATTTTTGGTGTTTCTAAGTACTTGGGAGTGATTTTCAAGCATCTCCAAGGTACATTATCGATCTTTCTAAGTAATTGGGAGTGATTTTCAAGCATCTCCAAGGTACATTATCGATCTTTCCAAGTACTTGGGATTGATTTTCAAGCATCTCCAAGGTCCATTATCGGTCTTTCCAAGTACTTGAGAGCGATTTTCAAGCATCTCCAAGGTACATTATCGATCTTTCTAAGTAATTGGGAGTGATTTTCAAGCATCTCCAAGGTCCATTATCGGTCTTTCCAAGTACTTGAGAGCGATTTTCAAGCATCTCCAAAGGACATTTTTGTTATTTCCAAGTACTTGTGATCGATTTTTGAGCTTTTTGCAAGATAATTCTATGTTCTACATGTAAATATATACACATCTTGCTTATTTAAGTACTTCGTTTGGAAGAAAATACTTGAAACCTGCAATTTTGCTTTGAAAATACGTCAAAAAATGCCCAACTTTGAACGCTCATAACTTTTTTGTCATTCGTCCTACGTTAAATCTGACCCGCATGTTGACGGTTCTACGTCAAATTTCCTTTCCTTTGCTGAAAACGGCGACCTTTTATCTCTTCTAGTTTTCGAGCTATTCACGTTTAAAGTTGGAGGTTTTTTCAGAAAAAGAGCATTTTCGTTGTTTCGGTCCGAATTGAGCTATCGAGCTAGGCATTCCTTTAAGCATTTTGCCTAGCTTCTTTGGTCTTTTTGAACGTATCCAACGAGCACTTTCGGTGTTTCCAAGTACTTGGGAGTGATTTTCACGCATTTCCAAAGTACATTTTTGGTGTTTCTAAGTACTTGGGAGTGATTTTCAAGCATCTCCAAGGTACATTATCGATCTTTCTAAGTAATTGGGAGTGATTTTCAAGCATCTCCAAGGTACATTATCGATCTTTCCAAGTACTTGGGATTGATTTTCAAGCATCTCCAAGGTCCATTATCGGTCTTTCCAAGTACTTGAGAGCGATTTTCAAGCATCTCCAAGGTACATTATCGATCTTTCTAAGTAATTGGGAGTGATTTTCAAGCATCTCCAAGGTCCATTATCGGTCTTTCCAAGTACTTGAGAGCGATTTTCAAGCATCTCCAAAGGACATTTTTGTTATTTCCAAGTACTTGGGATCGATTTTTGAGCTTTTTGCAAGATTATTCTATGTTCTACATGCAAATATATACACACCTTGCTTATTTAAGTACTTCGTTTGGAAGAAAATACTTGAAACCTGCAATTTTGCTTTGAATATACGTCAAAAAATGCCCAACTTTGAACGCTCATAACTTTTTTGTCATTCGTCCTACGTTAAATCTGACCCCCATGTTGACGGTTCTACGTCAAATTTCCTTTCCTTTGCTGAAAACGGCGACCTTTTATCTCTTCTAGTTTTCGAGCTATTCACGATTAAAGTTGGAGGTTTTTTCAGAAAAAGAGCATTTACGTTATTTCGGCCCGAATTGAGCTATCGAGCTAGGCATTCCTCTAAGCATTTCGCCTAGCTTCTTTGGTCATTTTGAACGTTTCCAACGAGCATTTTCGATCTTTCCAAGTATTTCGGAGTGATTTTCAAGCATCTCCAAAGTACATTTTCGGGCTTTCCAAGTATTTCGGAGTGATTTTCAAGCATCTCCAAAGTACATTTTCGGGCTTTCCAAGTATTTGGGAGTGATTTTCAAGCACCTCCAAAGTATATTTTCGGTCTTTCCAAGTATTTCGGAGTGATTTTCAAGCATCTCCAAAGTACATTTTCGGTCTTTCCAAGTATTTCGGAGTGATTTTCAAGCATCTTTAAAGTACATTTTCGGTCTTTCCAAGTATTTCGGGGTGATTTTCAAGCATCTTTAAAGTACATTTTCAGTTATTCCAAGTATTTGGAAGTGATTTTCAAGCCTCGCCAAAGAACATTTTCAGTCTTTCCAAGTACTTGGGGGGCTTCTTAAGCATCTCCAAAGGACATTTTTGAGCTTTTCAAGTATTTTGAGTGACTTTTAAGTGACTCCAAAGTATATTTTCAGTCTTTTCAAGTACTTCTTAGCGATTTTTAAGCATCTCCATAGTACATTTTCGGTCTTTCCAAGTACTTGAAACAGATTTTCAAGCATCTCCAAAGTACATTTTCGGTCTTTTTAAGGACTTAAGGAGTATTTTTATGCTCTTTGATAGATATTTAAACTAAACCATGCAGATTACCATCCAGCATGCAAATTTTTGTGCTTAACTTGGAAGTTTTTACTTGAAATCAGCAATTTTGTTTTGAAAAAAACCTCAAAAATTGCCTATCTTTGAACGCTTGTAACTTTTTTGTCTTTCGTCCTACGTTAAATTTGACCCCCATGTTGATGGTCCTACGTCAAATTTCCTTTCTTTTGCTGAAAACGGCGTCCTTTTATCTCTTCTAGTTTTCGAGCTATTCACGTTTAAAGTTGGAGGTTTTTTCAGAAAAAGGGCATTTACGTTATTTCGGCCCGAATTGAGCTATCGAGCTAGGCATTCCTCTAAGCATTTCGCCTAGCTTCTTTGGTCATTTTGAACGTTTCCAACGAGCATTTTCGGTCTTTCCAAGTATTTCGGAGTGATTTTCAAGCATCTCCAAAGTACATTTTCGGGCTTTCCAAGTATTTCGGAGTGATTTTCAAGCATCTCCAAAGTACATTTTCGGGCTTTCCAAGTATTTGGGAGTGATTTTCAAGCACCTCCACAGTATATTTTCGGTCTTTCCAAGTATTTCGGAGTGATTTTCAAGCATCTTCAAAGTACATTTTCAGTCTTTCCAAGTATTTCGGAATGATTTTCAAGCATCTTTAAAGAACATTTTCGGTCTTTCCAAGTATTTCGGGGTAATTTTCAAGCATCTTTAAAGTACATTTTCAGTTATTCCAAGTATTTGGAAGTGATTTTCAAGCCTCGCCAAAGAACATTTTCAGTCCTTCCAAGTACTTGGGGGGCTTCTTAAGCATCTCCAAAGGACATTTTTGAGCTTTTCAAGTATTTTGAGTGTCTTTTAAGTGACTCCAAAGTATATTTTCAGTCTTTTCAAGTACTTCTTAGCGATTTTTAAGCATCTCCATAGTACATTTTCGGTCTTTCCAAGTACTTGGAAAAGATTTTCAAGCATCTCCAAAGTACATTTTCGGTCTTTTTAAGGACTTAAGGGGTATTTTTATGCTCTTTGATAGATATTTAAACTAAACCATGCAGATTACCATCCAGCATGCAAATTTTTGTGCCTAACTTGGAAGTTTTTACTTGAAATCAGCAATTTTGTTTTGAAAAAAACCTCAAAAATTGCCTATCTTTGAACGCTTGTAACTTTTTTGTCTTACGTCCTACGTTAAATTTGACCCCCATGTTGACGGTCCTACGTCAAATTTCCTTTCTTTTGCTGAAAACGGCGTCCTTTTATCTCTTCTAGTTTTCGAGCTATTCACGATTAAAGTTGGAGGTTTTTTCAGAAAAAGAGCATTTACGTTATTTCGGCCCGAATTGAGCTATCGAGCTAGGCATTCCTCTAAGCATTTCGCCTAGCTTCTTTGGTCATTTTGAACGTTTCCAACGAGCATTTTCGGTCTTTCCAAGTATTTCGGAGTGATTTTCAAGCATCTCCAAAGTACATTTTCGGGCTTTCCAAGTATTTCGGAGTGATTTTCAAGCATCTCCAAAGTACATTTTCGGGCTTTCCAAGTATTTGGGAGTGATTTTCAAGCACCTCCACAGTATATTTTCGGTCTTTCCAAGTATTTCGGAGTGATTTTCAAGCATCTTCAAAGTACATTTTCAGTCTTTCCAAGTATTTCGGAGTGATTTTCAAGCATCTTTAAAGTACATTTTCGGTCTTTCCAAGTATTTCGGGGTGATTTTCAAGCATCTTTAAAGTACATTTTCAGTTATTCCAAGTATTTGGAAGTGATTTTCAAGCCTCGCCAAAGAACATTTTCAGTCCTTCCAAGTACTTGGGGGGCTTCTTAAGCATCTCCAAAGGACATTTTTGAGCTTTTCAAGTATTTTGAGTGACTTTCAAGTGACTCCAAAGTATATTTTCAGTCTTTTCAAGTACTTCTTAGCGATTTTTAAGCATCTCCATAGTACATTTTCGGTCTTTCCAAGTACTTGGAAAAGATTTTCAAGCATCTCCAAAGAACATTTTCGGTCTTTTTAAGGACTTAAGGGGTATTTTTATGCTCTTTGATAGATATTTAAACTAAACCATGTAGATTATCATCCAGCTTGCAAATTTTTGTGCTAAACTTGGAAGTTTTTACTAGAAATCAGCAATTTTGTTTTGAAAAAAACCTCAAAAATTGCCTATCTTTGAACGCTTGTAACTTTTTTGTCTTTCGTCCTACGTTAAATTTGACCCCCATGTTGACGGTCCTACGTCAAATTTCCTTTCTTTTGCTGAAAACGGCGTCCTTTTATCTCTTCTAGTTTTCGAGCTATTCACGTTTAAAGTTGGAGGTTTTTTCAGAAAAAGGGCATTTACGTTATTTCGGCCCGAATTGAGCTATCGAGCTAAGCATTCCTCTAAGCATTTCGCCTAGCTTCTTTGGTCATTTTGAACGTTTCCAACGAGCATTTTCGGTCTTTCCAAGTATTTCGGAGTGATTTTCAAGCATCTCCAAAGTACATTTTCGGGCTTTCCAAGTATTTCGGAGTGATTTTCAAGCACCTCCAAAGTATATTTTCGGTCTTTCCAAGTATTTCCGAGTGATTTTCTAGCATCTCCAAAGTACATTTTCGGTCTTTCCAAGTATTTCGGAGTGATTTTCAAGCATCTCTAAAGTACATTTTCGGCCTTTCCAAGTATTTCGGAATGATTTTCAAGCATCTTTAAAGAACATTTTCGGTCTTTCCAAGTATTTCGGGGTGATTTTCAAGCATCTTTAAAGTACATTTTCAGTTATTCCAAGTATTTGGAAGTGATTTTCAAGCCTCGCCAAAGAACATTTTCAGTCTTTCCAAGTACTTGGGGAGCTTTTCAAGCATCTCCAAAGGACATTTTTGAGCTTTTCAAGTATTTTGAGTGACTTTCAAGTGACTCCAAAGTATATTTTCAGTCTTTTCAAGTACTTCTTAGCGATTTTTAAGCATCTCCATAGTACATTTTCGGTCTTTCCAAGTACTTGGAAAAGATTTTCAAGCATCTCCAAAGTACATTTTCGGTCTTTTTAAGGACTTAAGGGGTATTTTTATGCTCTTTGATAGATATTTAAACTAAACCATGCAGATTACCATCCAGCATGCAAATTTTTGTGCTTAACTTGGAAGTTTTTACTTGAAATCAGCAATTTTGTTTTGAAAAAAACCTCAAAAATTGCCTATCTTTGAACGCTTGTAACTTTTTTGTCTTTCGTCCTACGTTAAATTTGACCCCCATGTTGACGGTCCTACGTCAAATTTCCTTTCTTTTGCTGAAAACGGCGTCCTTTTATCTCTTCTAGTTTTCGAGCTATTCACGTTTAAAGTTGGAGGTTTTTTTCAGAAAAAGAGCATTTACGTTATTTCGGCCCGAATTGAGCTATCGAGCTAGGCATTCCTCTAAGCATTTCGCCTAGCTTCTTTGGTCATTTTGAACGTTTCCAACGAGCATTTTCGGTCTTTCCAAGTATTTCGTAGTGATTTTCAAGCATCTCCAAAGTACATTTTCGGGCTTTCCAAGTATTTCGGAGTGATTTTCAAGCATCTCCAAAGTACATTTTCGGGCTTTCCAAGTATTTGGGAGTGATTTTCAAGCACCTCCAAAGTACATTTTCGGTCTTTCCAAGTATTTCGGAGTGATTTTCAAGCATCTCCAAAGTACATTTTCGGTCTTTCCAAGTATTTCGGAGTGATTTTCAAGCATCTTTAAAGTACATTTTCGGTCTTTCCAAGTATTTCGGGGTGATTTTCAAGCATCTTTAAAGTACATTTTCGGGCTTTCCAAGTATTTGGGAGTGATTTTCAAGCACCTCCAAAGTATATTTTCGGTCTTTCCAAGTATTTCGGAGTGATTTTCAAGCATCTCCAAAGTACATTTTCGGTCTTTCCAAGTATTTCGGAGTGATTTTCAAGCATCTTTAAAGTACATTTTCGGTCTTTCCAAGTATTTCGGGGTGATTTTCAAGCACCTTTAAAGTACATTTTCAGTTATTCCAAGTATTTGGAAGTGATTTTCAAGCCTCGCCAAAGAACATTTTCAGTCTTTCCAAGTACTTGGGGGGCTTCTTAAGCATCTCCAAAGGACATTTTTGAGCTTTTCAAGTATTTTGAGTGACTTTTAAGTGACTCCAAAGTATATATTCAGTCTTTTCAAGTACTTCTTAGCGATTTTTAAGCATCTCCATAGTACATTTTCGGTCTTTCCAAGTACTTGAAACAGATTTTCAAGCAACTCCAAAGTACATTTTCGGTCTTTTTAAGGACTTAAGGGGTATTTTTATGCTCTTTGATAGATTTTTAAACTAAACCATGTAGATTATCATCCAGCTTGCAAATTTTTGTGCTAAACTTGGAAGTTTTTACTTGAAATCAGCAATTTTGTTTTGAAAAAAACCTCAAAAATTGCCTATCTTTGAACGCTTGTAACTTTTTGTCTTTCGTCCTACGTTAAATTTGACCCCCATGTTGTCGGTCCTACGTCAAATTTCCTTTCTTTTGCTGAAAACGGCGTCCTTTTATCTCTTCTAGTTTTCGAGCTATTCACGTTTAAAGTTGGAGGTTTTTTTCAGAAAAAGGGCATTTACGTTATTTCGGCCCGAATTGAGCTATCGAGCTAAGCATTCCTCTAAGCATTTCGCCTAGCTTCTTTGGTCATTTTGAACGTTTCCAACGAGCATTTTCGGTCTTTCCAAGTATTTCGGAGTGATTTTCAAGCATCTCCAAAGTACATTTTCGGGCTTTCCAAGTATTTCGGAGTGATTTTCAAGCACCTCCAAAGTATATTTTCGGTCTTTCCAAGTATTTCCGAGTGATTTTCTAGCATCTCCAAAGTACATTTTCGGTCTTTCCAAGTATTTCGGAGTGATTTTCAAGCATCTCTAAAGTACATTTTCGGCCTTTCCAAGTATTTCGGAATGATTTTCAAGCATCTTTAAAGAACATTTTCGGTCTTTCCAAGTATTTCGGGGTAATTTTCAAGCATCTTTAAAGTACATTTTCAGTTATTCCAAGTATTTGGAAGTGATTTTCAAGCCTCGCCAAAGAACATTTTCAGTCTTTCCAAGTACTTGGGGGGCTTCTTAAGCATCTCCAAAGGACATTTTTGAGCTTTTCAAGTATTTTGAGTGACTTTCAAGTGACTCCAAAGTATATTTTCAGTCTTTTCAAGTACTTCTTAGCGATTTTTAAGCATCTCCAAAGTACATTTTCGGTCTTTCCAAGTACTTGGAAAAGATTTTCAAGCATCTCCAAAGTACATTTTCGGTCTTTTTAAGGACTTAAGGGGTATTTTTATGCTCTTTGATAGATATTTAAACTAAACCATGCAGATTACCATCCAGCATGCAAATTTTTGTGCTTAACTTGGAAGTCCAAATTTTTGTGCTTAACTTGGAAGTTTTTACTTGAAATCAGCAATTTTGTTTTGAAAAAAAACCTCAAAAATTGCCTATCTTTGAACGCTTGTAACTTTTTTGTCTTTCGTCCTACGTTAAATTTGACCCCCATGTTGATGGTCCTACGTCAAATTTCCTTTCTTTTGCTGTAAACGGCGTCCTTTTATCTCTTCTAGTTTTCGAGCTATTCACGTTTAAAGTTGGAGGTTTTTTCAGAAAAAGGGCATTTACGTTATTTCGGCCCGAATTGAGCTATCGAGCTAAGCATTCCTCTAAGCATTTCGCCTAGCTTCTTTGGTCATTTTGAACGTTTCCAACGAGCATTTTCGGTCTTTCCAAGTATTTCGGAGTGATTTTCAAGCATCTCCAAAGTACATTTTCGGGCTTTCCAAGTATTTCGGAGTGATTTTCAAGCACCTCCAAAGTATATTTTCGGTCTTTCCAAGTATTTCCGAGTGATTTTCTAGCATCTCCAAAGTACATTTTCGGTCTTTCCAAGTATTTCGGAGTGATTTTCAAGCATCTCTAAAGTACATTTTCGGCCTTTCCAAGTATTTCGGAATGATTTTCAAGCATCTTTAAAGAACATTTTCGGTCTTTCCAAGTATTTCGGGGTAATTTTCAAGCATCTTTAAAGTACATTTTCAGTTATTCCAAGTATTTGGAAGTGATTTTCAAGCCTCGCCAAAGAACATTTTCAGTCTTTCCAAGTACTTGGGGGCTTCTTAAGCATCTCCAAAGGACATTTTTGAGCTTTTCAAGTATTTTGAGTGACTTTCAAGTGACTCCAAAGTATATTTTCAGTCTTTTCAAGTACTTCTTAGCGATTTTTAAGCATCTCCATAGTACATTTTCGGTCTTTCCAAGTACTTGGAAAAGATTTTCAAGCATCTCCAAAGTACACTTTCGGTCTTTTTAAGGACTTAAGGGGTATTTTTATGCTCTTTGATAGATATTTAAACTAAACCAAATTTTTGTGCTTAACTTGGAAGTTTTTACTTGAAATCAGCAATTTTGTTTTGAAAAAAACCTCAAAAATTGCCTATCTTTGAACGCTTGTAACTTTTTTGTCTTTCGTCCTACGTTAAATTTGACCCCCATGTTGATGGTCCTACGTCAAATTTCCTTTCTTTTGCTGAAAACGGCGTCCTTTTATCTCTTCTAGTTTTCGAGCTATTCACGTTTAAAGTTGGAGGTTTTTTCAGAAAAAGGGCATTTACGTTATTTCGGCCCGAATTGAGCTATCGAGCTAAGCATTCCTCTAAGCATTTCGCCTAGCTTCTTTGGTCATTTTGAACGTTTCCAACGAGCATTTTCGGTCTTTCCAAGTATTTCGGAGTGATTTTCAAGCATCTCCAAAGTACATTTTCGGGCTTTCCAAGTATTTCGGAGTGATTTTCAAGCACCTCCAAAGTATATTTTCGGTCTTTCCAAGTATTTCCGAGTGATTTTCTAGCATCTCCAAAGTACATTTTCGGTCTTTCCAAGTATTTCGGAGTGATTTTCAAGCATCTCTAAAGTACATTTTCGGCCTTTCCAAGTATTTCGGAATGATTTTCAAGCATCTTTAAAGAACATTTTCGGTCTTTCCAAGTATTTCGGGGTAATTTTCAAGCATCTTTAAAGTACATTTTCAGTTATTCCAAGTATTTGGAAGTGATTTTCAAGCCTCGCCAAAGAACATTTTCAGTCTTTCCAAGTACTTGGGGGGCTTCTTAAGCATCTCCAAAGGACATTTTTGAGCTTTTCAAGTATTTTGAGTGACTTTCAAGTGACTCCAAAGTATATTTTCAGTCTTTTCAAGTACTTCTTAGCGATTTTTAAGCATCTCCATAGTACATTTTCGGTCTTTTCAAGTACTTGGAAAAGATTTTCAAGCATCTCCAAAGTACATTTTCGGCCTTTTTAAGGACTTAAGGGGTATTTTTATGCTCTTTGATAGATATTTAAACTAAACCATGCAGATTACCATCCAGCTTGCAAATTTTTGTGCTAAACTTGGAAGTTTTTACTTGAAATCAGCAATTTTGTTTTGAAAAAAACCTCAAAAATTGCCTATCTTTGAACGCTTGTAACTTTTTTGTCTTTTGTCCTACGTTAAATTTGACCCCCATGTTGATGGTCCTACGTCAAATTTCCTTTCTTTTGCTGAAAACGGCGTCCTTTTATCTCTTCTAGTTTTCGAGCTATTCACGTTTAAAGTTGGAGGTTTTTTCAGAAAAAGAGCATTTACGTTATTTCGGCCCGAATTGAGCTATCGAGCTAGGCATTCCTCTAAGCATTTCGCCTAGCTTCTTTGGTCATTTTGAACGTTTCCAACGAGCATTTTCGGTCTTTCCAAGTATTTCGGAGTGATTTTCAAGCATCTCCAAAGTACATTTTCGGGCTTTCCAAGTATTTCGGAGTGATTTTCAAGCATCTCCAAAGTACATTTTCGGGCTTTCCAAGTATTTGGGAGTGATTTTGAAGCACCTCCAAAGTATATTTTCGGTCTTTCCAAGTATTTCGGAGTGATTTTCAAGCATCTCCAAAGTACATTTTCGGTCTTTCCAAGTATTTCGGAGTGATTTTCAAGCATCTTTAAAGTACATTTTCGGTCTTTCCAATTATTTCGGGGTGATTTTCAAGCATCTTTAAAGTACATTTTCAGTTATTCCAAGTATTTGGAAGTGATTTTCAAGCCTCGCCAAAGAACATTTTCAGTCTTTCCAAGTACTTGGGGGGCTTCTTAAGCATCTCCAAAGGACATTTTTGAGCTTTTCAAGTATTTTGAGTGACTTTCAAGTGACTCCAAAGTATATTTTCAGTCTTTTCAAGTACTTCTTAGCGATTTTTAAGCATCTCCATAGTACATTTTCGGTCTTTCCAATTACTTGGAAAAGATTTTCAAGCATCTCCAAAGTACATTTTCGGCCTTTTTAAGGACTTAAGGGGTATTTTTATGCTCTTTGATAGATATTTAAACTAAACCATGCAGATTACCATCCAGCTTGCAAATTTTTGTGCTAAACTTGGAAGTTTTTACTTGAAATCAGCAATTTTGTTTTGAAAAAAACCTCAAAAATTGCCTATCTTTGAACGCTTGTAACTTTTTTGTCTTTCGTCCTACGTTAAATTTGCCCCCATGTTGATGGTCCTACGTCAAATTTCCTTTCTTTTGCTGAAAACGGCGTCCTTTTATCTCTTCTAGTTTTCGAGCTATTCACGTTTAAAGTTGGAGGTTTTTTCATAAAAAGGGCATTTACGTTATTTCGGCCCGAATTGAGCTATCGAGCTAGGCATTCCTCTAAGCATTTCGCCTAGCTTCTTTGGTCATTTTGAACGTTTCCAACGAGCATTTTCGGTCTTTCCAAGTATTTCGGAGTGATTTTCAAGCATCTCCAAAGTACATTTTCGGGCTTTCCAAGTATTTCGGAGTGATTTTCAAGCACCTCCAAAGTATATTTTCGGTCTTTCCAAGTATTTCCGAGTGATTTTCTAGCATCTCCAAAGTACATTTTCGGTCTTTCCAAGTATTTCGGAGTGATTTTCAAGCATCTCTAAAGTACATTTTCGGCCTTTCCAAGTATTTCGGAATGATTTTCAAGCATCTTTAAAGAACATTTTCGGTCTTTCCAAGTATTTCGGGGTAATTTTCAAGCATCTTTAAAGTACATTTTCAGTTATTCCAAGTATTTGGAAGTGATTTTCAAGCCTCGCCAAAGAACATTTTCAGTCTTTCCAAGTACTTGGGGGGCTTCTTAAGCATCTCCAAAGGACATTTTTGAGCTTTTCAAGTATTTTGAGTGTCTTTTAAGTGACTCCAAAGTATATTTTCAGTCTTTTCAAGTACTTCTTAGCGATTTTTAAGCATCTCCATAGTACATTTTCGGTCTTTCCAAGTACTTGGAAAAGATTTTCAAGCATCTCCAAAGTACATTTTCGGTCTTTTTAAGGACTTAAGGGGTATTTTTATGCTCTTTGATAGATATTTAAACTAAACCATGCAGATTACCATCCAGCTTGCAAATTTTTGTGCTAAACTTGGAAGTTTTTACTTGAAATCAGCAATTTTGTTTTGAAAAAAACCTCAAAAATTGCCTATCTTTGAACGCTTGTAACTTTTTTGTCTTTTGTCCTACGTTAAATTTGACCCCCATGTTGATGGTCCTACGTCAAATTTCCTTTCTTTTGCTGAAAACGGCGTCCTTTTATCTCTTCTAGTTTTCGAGCTATTCACGTTTAAAGTTGGAGGTTTTTTCAGAAAAAGAGCATTTACGTTATTTCGGCCCGAATTGAGCTATCGAGCTAGGCATTCCTCTAAGCATTTCGCCTAGCTTCTTTGGTCATTTTGAACGTTTCCAACGAGCATTTTCGGTCTTTCCAAGTATTTCGGAGTGATTTTCAAGCATCTCCAAAGTACATTTTCGGGCTTTCCAAGTATTTCGGAGTGATTTTCAAGCATCTCCAAAGTACATTTTCGGGCTTTCCAAGTATTTGGGAGTGATTTTCAAGCACCTCCAAAGTATATTTTCGGTCTTTCCAAGTATTTCGGAGTGATTTTCAAGCATCTCCAAAGTACATTTTCGGTCTTTCCAAGTATTTCGGAGTGATTTTCAAGCATCTTTAAAGTACATTTTCGGTCTTTCCAATTATTTCGGGGTGATTTTCAAGCATCTTTAAAGTACATTTTCAGTTATTCCAAGTATTTGGAAGTGATTTTCAAGCCTCGCCAAAGAACATTTTCAGTCTTTCCAAGTACTTGGGGGGCTTCTTAAGCATCTCCAAAGGACATTTTTGAGCTTTTCAAGTATTTTGAGTGACTTTCAAGTGACTCCAAAGTATATTTTCAGTCTTTTCAAGTACTTCTTAGCGATTTTTAAGCATCTCCATAGTACATTTTCGGTCTTTCCAAGTACTTGGAAAAGATTTTCAAGCATCTCCAAAGTACATTTTCGGCCTTTTTAAGGACTTAAGGGGTATTTTTATGCTCTTTGATAGATATTTAAACTAAACCATGCAGATTACCATCCAGCTTGCAAATTTTTGTGCTAAACTTGGAAGTTTTTACTTGAAATCAGCAATTTTGTTTTGAAAAAAACCTCAAAAATTGCCTATCTTTGAACGCTTGTAACTTTTTTGTCTTTCGTCCTACGTTAAATTTGCCCGCATGTTGATGGTCCTACGTCAAATTTCCTTTCTTTTGCTGAAAACGGCGTCCTTTTATCTCTTCTAGTTTTCGAGCTATTCACGTTTAAAGTTGGAGGTTTTTTCATAAAAAGGGCATTTACGTTATTTCGGCTCGAATTGAGCTATCGAGCTAGGCATTCCTCTAAGCATTTCGCCTAGCTTCTTTGGTCATTTTGAACGTTTCCAACGAGCATTTTCGATCTTTCCAAGTATTTCGGAGTGATTTTCAAGCATCTCCAAAGTACATTTTCGGGCTTTCCAAGTATTTCGGAGTGATTTTCAAGCACCTCCAAAGTATATTTTCGGTCTTTCCAAGTATTTCCGAGTGATTTTCAAGCATCTTCAAAGTACATTTTCGGTCTTTCCAAGTATTTCGGAGTGATTTTCAAGCATCTTTAAAGTACATTTTCGGTCTTTCCAAGTATTTCGGGGTGATTTTCAAGCATCTTTAAAGTACATTTTCGGTCTTTCCAAGTATTTCGGGGTAATTTTCAAGCATCTTTAAAGTACATTTTCAGTTATTCCAAGTATTTGGAAGTGATTTTCAAGCCTCGCCAAAGAACATTTTCAGTCTTTCCAAGTACTTGGGGGGCTTCTTAAGCATCTCCAAAGGACATTTTTGAGCTTTTCAAGTATTTTGAGTGACTTTCAAGTGACTCCAAAGTATATTTTCAGTCTTTTCAAGTACTTCTTAGCGATTTTTAAGCATCTCCATAGTACATTTTCGGTCTTTCCAAGTACTTGGAAAAGATTTTCAAGCATCTCCAAAGTACATTTTCGGTCTTTTTAAGGACTTAAGGGGTATTTTTATGCTCTTTGATAGATATTTAAACTAAACCATGCAGATTACCATCCAGCATGCAAATTTTTGTGCTTAACTTGGAAGTTTTTACTTGAAATCAGCAATTTTGTTTTGAAAAAAACCTCAAAAATTGCCTATCTTTGAACGCTTGTAACTTTTTTGTCTTACGTCCTACGTTAAATTTGACCCCCATGTTGACGGTCCTACGTCAAATTTCCTTTCTTTTGCTGAAAACGGCGTCCTTTTATCTCTTCTAGTTTTCGAGCTATTCACGTTTAAAGTTGGAGGTTTTTTCAGAAAAAGAGCATTTACGTTATTTCGGCCCGAATTGAGCTATCGAGCTAAGCATTCCTCTAAGCATTTCGCCTAGCTTCTTTGGTCTTTTTGAACGTTTTCAACGAGCAATTTCGGTGTTTCCAAGTATTTCGGAGTGATTTTCAAGCATCTCCAAAGTACATTTTCGGGCTTTCCAAGTATTTCGGAGTGATTTTCAAGCATCTCCAAAGTACATTTTCGGGCTTTCCAAGTATTTGGGAGTGATTTTCAAGCACCTCCACAGTATATTTTCGGTCTTTCCAAGTATTTCGGAGTGATTTTCAAGCATCTTCAAAGTACATTTTCGGTCTTTCCAAGTATTTCGGAGTGATTTTCAAGCATCTTTAAAGTACATTTTCGGTCTTTCCAAGTATTTCGGGGTGATTTTCAAGCATCTTTAAAGTACATTTTCAGTTATTCCAAGTATTTGGAAGTGATTTTCAAGCCTCGCCAAAGAACATTTTCAGTCTTTCCAAGTACTTGGGGGGCTTCTTAAGCATCTCCAAAGGACATTTTTGAGCTTTTCAAGTATTTTGAGTGACTTTTAAGTGACTCCAAAGTATATTTTCAGTCTTTTCAAGTACTTCTTAGCGATTTTTAAGCATCTCCATAGTACATTTTCGGTCTTTCCAAGTACTTGAAACAGATTTTCAAGCATCTCCAAAGTACATTTTCGGTCTTTTTAAGGACTTAAGGGGTATTTTTATGCTCTTTGATAGATATTTAAACTAAACCATGCAGATTACCATCCAGCTTGCAAATTTTTGTGCTTAACTTGGAAGTTTTTACTTGAAATCAGCAATTTTGTTTTGAAAAAAACCTCAAAAATTGCCTATCTTTGAACGCTTGTAACTTTTTTGTCTTTCGTCCTACGTTAAATTTGACCCCCATGTTGACGGTCCTACGTCAATATTCCTTTCTTTTGCTGAAAACGGCGTCCTTTTATCTCTTCTAGTTTTCGAGCTATTCACGTTTAAAGTTGGAGGTTTTTTCAGAAAAAGAGCATTTTCGTTGTTTCGGTCCGAATTGAGCTATCGAGCTAGGCATTCCTCTAAGCATTTCGCCTAGCTTCTTTGGTCATTTTGAACGTTTCCAACGAGCATTTTCGGTCTTTCCAAGTATTTCGGAGTGATTTTCAAGCATCTCCAAAGTACATTTTCGGGCTTTCCAAGTATTTCGGAGTGATTTTCAAGCACCTCCAAAGTATATTTTCGGTCTTTCCAAGTATTTCCGAGTGATTTTCAAGTATCTCTAAAGTACATTTTCGGCCTTTCCAAGTATTTCGGAATGATTTTCAAGCATCTTTAAAGAACATTTTCGGTCTTTCCAAGTATTTCGGGGTAATTTTCAAGCATCTTTAAAGTACATTTTCGGTCTTTCCAAGTATTTCGGGGTAATTTTCAAGCATCTTTAAAGTACATTTTCAGTTATTCCAAGTATTTGGAAGTGATTTTCAAGCCTCGCCAAAGAACATTTTCAGTCTTTCCAAGTACTTGGGGGGCTTCTTAAGCATCTCCAAAGGACATTTTTGAGCTTTTCAAGTATTTTGAGTGTCTTTTAAGTGACTCCAAAGTATATTTTCAGTCTTTTCAAGTACTTCTTAGCGATTTTTAAGCATCTCCATAGTACATTTTCGGTCTTTCCAAGTACTTGGAAAAGATTTTCAAGCATCTCCAAAGTACATTTTCGGTCTTTTTAAGGACTTAAGGGGTATTTTTATGCTCTTTGATAGATATTTAAACTAAACCATGCAGATTACCATCCAGCATGCAAATTTTTGTGCTTAACTTGGAAGTTTTTACTTGAAATCAGCAATTTTGTTTTGAAAAAAACCTCAAAAATTGCCTATCTTTGAACGCTTGTAACTTTTTTGTCTTTCGTCCTACGTTAAATTTGACCCCCATGTTGACGGTCCTACGTCAAATTTCCTTTCTTTTGCTGAAAACGGCGTCCTTTTATCTCTTCTAGTTTTCGAGCTATTCACGATTAAAGTTGGAGGTTTTTTCAGAAAAAGAGCATTTACGTTATTTCGGCCCGAATTGAGCTATCGAGCTAGGCATTCCTCTAAGCATTTCGCCTAGCTTCTTTGGTCATTTTGAACGTTTCCAACGAGCATTTTCGATCTTTCCAAGTATTTCGGAGTGATTTTCAAGCATCTCCAAAGTACATTTTCGGGCTTTCCAAGTATTTCGGAGTGATTTTCAAGCATCTCCAAAGTACATTTTCGGGCTTTCCAAGTATTTGGGAGTGATTTTCAAGCACCTCCAAAGTATATTTTCGGTCTTTCCAAGTATTTCGGAGTGATTTTCAAGCATCTCCAAAGTACATTTTCGGTCTTTCCAAGTATTTTGGAGTGATTTTCAAGCATCTTTAAAGTACATTTTCGGTCTTTCCAAGTATTTCGGGGTGATTTTCAAGCATCTTTAAAGTACATTTTCAGTTATTCCAAGTATTTGGAAGTGATTTTCAAGCCTCGCCAAAGAACATTTTCAGTCTTTCCAAGTACTTGGGGGGCTTCTTAAGCATCTCCAAAGGACATTTTTGAGCTTTTCAAGTATTTTGAGTGACTTTTAAGTGACTCCAAAGTATATATTCAGTCTTTTCAAGTACTTCTTAGCGATTTTTAAGCATCTGCATAGTTCATTTTCGGTCTTTCCAAGTACTTGAAACAGATTTTCAAGCAACTCCAAAGTACATTTTCGGTCTTTTTAAGGACTTAAGGGGTATTTTTATGCTCTTTGATAGATATTTAAACTAAACCATGTAGATTATCATCCAGCATGCAAATTTTTGTGCTAAACTTGGAAGTTTTTACTTGAAGTCAGCAATTTTGTTTTGAAAAAAACCTCAAAAATTGCCTATCTTTGAACGCTTGTAACTTTTTTGTCTTTCGTCCTATGTTAAATTTGACCCCCATGTTGACGGTCCTACGTCAAATTTCCTTTCTTTTGCTGAAAACGGCGTCTTTTTATCTCTTCTAGTTTTCGAGCTATTCACGTTTAAAATTGGAGGTTTTTTCAGAAAAAGAGCATTTACGTTATTTCGGCCCGAATTGAGCTATCGAGCTAGGCATTCCTCTAAGCATTTCGCCTAGCTTCTTTGGTCATTTTGAACGTTTCCAACGAGCATTTTCGGTCTTTCCAAGTATTTCGGAGTGATTTTCAAGCATCTCCAAAGTACATTTTCGGGCTTTCCAAGTATTTCGGAGTGATTTTCAAGCACCTCCACAGTATATTTTCGGTCTTTCCAAGTATTTCGGAGTGATTTTCAAGCATCTTCAAAGTACATTTTCGGTCTTTCCAAGTATTTCGGAGTGATTTTCAAGCATCTTTAAAGTACATTTTCGGTCTTTCCAAGTATTTCGGGGTGATTTTCAAGCATCTTTAAAGTACATTTTCGGTCTTTCCAAGTATTTCGGGGTAATTTTCAAGCATCTTTAAAGTACATTTTCAGTTATTCCAAGTATTTGGAAGTGATTTTCAAGCCTCGCCAAAGAACATTTTCAGTCTTTCCAAGTACTTGGGGGGCTTCTTAAGCATCTCCAAAGGACATTTTTGAGCTTTTCAAGTATTTTGAGTGACTTTCAAGTGACTCCAAAGTATATTTTCAGTCTTTTCAAGTACTTCTTAGCGATTTTTAAGCATCTCCATAGTACATTTTCGGTCTTTCCAAGTACTTGGAAAAGATTTTCAAGCATCTCCAAAGTACATTTTCGGTCTTTTTAAGGACTTAAGGGGTATTTTTATGCTCTTTGATAGATATTTAAACTAAAACATGCAGATTACCATCCAGCATGCAAATTTTTGTGCTTAACTTGGAAGTTTTTACTTGAAATCAGCAATTTTGTTTTGAAAAAAACCTCAAAAATTGCCTATCTTTGAACGCTTGTAACTTTTTTGTCTTACGTCCTACGTTAAATTTGACCCCCATGTTGACGGTCCTACGTCAAATTTCCTTTCTTTTGCTGAAAACGGCGTCCTTTTATCTCTTCTAGTTTTCGAGCTATTCACGTTTAAAGTTGGAGGTTTTTTCATAAAAAGAGATTTACGTTATTTCGGCCCGAATTGAGCTATCGAGCTAAGCATTCCTCTAAGCATTTCGCCTAGCTTCTTTGGTCATTTTGAACGTTTCCAACGAGCATTTTCGGTCTTTCCAAGTATTTCGGAGTGATTTTCAAGCATCTCCAAAGTACATTTTCGGGCTTTCCAAGTATTTCGGAGTGATTTTCAAGCACCTCCAAAGTATATTTTCGGTCTTTCCAAGTATTTCCGAGTGATTTTCTAGCATCTCCAAAGTACATTTTCGGTCTTTCCAAGTATTTCGGAGTGATTTTCAAGCATCTCTAAAGTACATTTTCGGCCTTTCCAAGTATTTCGGAATGATTCTCAAGCATCTTTAAAGAACATTTTCGGTCTTTCCAAGTATTTCGGGGTAATTTTCAAGCATCTTTAAAGTACATTTTCAGTTATTCCAAGTATTTGGAAGTGATTTTCAAGCCTCGCCAAAGAACATTTTCAGTCTTTCCAAGTACTTGGGGGGCTTCTTAAGCATCTCCAAAGGACATTTTTGAGCTTTTCAAGTATTTTGAGTGACTTTCAAGTGACTCCAAAGTATATTTTCAGTCTTTTCAAGTACTTCTTAGCGATTTTTAAGCATCTCTATAGTACATTTTCGGTCTTTCCAAGTACTTGGAAAAGATTTTCAAGCATCTCCAAAGTACATTTTCGGTCTTTTTAAGGACTTAAGGGGTATTTTTATGCTCTTTGATAGATATTTAAACTAAACCATGCAGATTACCATCCAGCATGCAAATTTTTGTGCTTAACTTGGAAGTTTTTACTTGAAATCAGCAATTTTGTTTTGAAAAAAACCTCAAAAATTGCCTATCTTTGCACGCTTGTAACTTTTTTGTCTTACGTCCTACGTTAAATTTGACCCCCATGTTGACGGTCCTACGTCAAATTTCCTTTCTTTTGCTGAAAACGGCGTCCTTTTATCTCTTCTAGTTTTCGAGCTATTCACGATTAAAGTTGGAGGTTTTTTCAGAAAAAGAGCATTTACGTTATTTCGGCCCGAATTGAGCTATCGAGCTAGCTAAGCATTTCGCCTAGCTTCTTTGGTCATTTTGAACGTTTCCAACGAGCATTTTCGGTCTTTCCAAGTATTTCGGAGTGATTTTCAAGCATCTCCAAAGTACATTTTCGGGCTTTCCAAGTATTTCGGAGTGATTTTCAAGCACCTCCAAAGTATATTTTCGGTCTTTCCAAGTATTTCCGAGTGATTTTCTAGCATCTCCAAAGTACATTTTCGGGCTTTCCAAGTATTTCGGAGTGATTTTCAAGCATCTCCAAAGTACATTTTCGGGCTTTCCAAGTATTTGGGAGTGATTTTCAAGCACCTCCAAAGTATATTTTTCGGTCTTTCCAAGTATTTCGGAGTGATTTTCAAGCATCTTCAAAGTACATTTTCGGTCTTTCCAAGTATTTCGGAGTGATTTTCAAGCATCTTTAAAGTACATTTTCGGTCTTTCCAAGTATTTCGGGGTGATTTTCAAGCATCGTTAAAGTACATTTTCAGTTATTCCAAGTATTTGGAAGTGATTTTCAAGCCTCGCCAAAGAACATTTTCAGTCTTTCCAAGTACTTGGGGGGCTTCTTAAGCATCTCCAAAGGACATTTTTGAGCTTTTCAAGTATTTTGAGTGACTTTTAAGTGACTCCAAAGTATATTTTCAGTCTTTTCAAGTACTTCTTAGCGATTTTTAAGCATCTCCATAGTACATTTTCGGTCTTTCCAAGTACTTGAAACAGATTTTCAAGCATCTCCAAAGTACATTTTCGGTCTTTTTAAGGACTTAAGGGGTATTTTTATGCTCTTTGATAGATATTTAAACTAAACCATGCAGATTACCATCCAGCATGCAAATTTTTGTGCTTAACTTGGAAGTTTTTACTTGAAATCAGCAATTTTGTTTTGAAAAAAACCTCAAAAATTGCCTATCTTTGAACGCTTGTAACTTTTTTGTCTTACGTCCTACGTTAAATTTGACCCCCATGTTGACGGTCCTACGTCAAATTTCCTTTCTTTTGCTGAAAACGGCGTCCTTTTATCTCTTCTAGTTTTCGAGCTATTCACGTTTAAAGTTGGAGGTTTTTTCAGAAAAAGAGCATTTACGTTATTTCGGCCCGAATTGAGCTATCGAGCTAAGCATTCCTCTAAGCATTTCGCCTAGCTTCTTTGGTCATTTTGAACGTTTCCAACGAGCATTTTCGGTCTTTCCAAGTATTTCGGAGTGATTTTCAAGCATCTCCAAAGTACATTTTCGGGCTTTCCAAGTATTTCGGAGTGATTTTCAAGCACCTCCAAAGTATATTTTCGGTCTTTCCAAGTATTTCCGAGTGATTTTCTAGCATCTCCAAAGTACATTTTCGGTCTTTCCAAGTATTTCGGAGTGATTTTCAAGCATCTCTAAAGTACATTTTCGGCCTTTCCAAGTATTTCGGAATGATTCTCAAGCATCTTTAAAGAACATTTTCGGTCTTTCCAAGTATTTCGGGGTAATTTTCAAGCATCTTTAAAGTACATTTTCAGTTATTCCAAGTATTTGGAAGTGATTTTCAAGCCTCGCCAAAGAACATTTTCAGTCTTTCCAAGTACTTGGGGGGCTTCTTAAGCATCTCCAAAGGACATTTTTGAGCTTTTCAAGTATTTTGAGTGACTTTCAAGTGACTCCAAAGTATATTTTCAGTCTTTTTCAAGTACTTCTTAGCGATTTTTAAGCATCTCTATAGTACATTTTCGGTCTTTCCAAGTACTTGGAAAAGATTTTCAAGCATCTCCAAAGTACATTTTCGGTCTTTTTAAGGACTTAAGGGGTATTTTTATGCTCTTTGATAGATATTTAAACTAAACCATGCAGATTACCATCCAGCATGCAAATTTTTGTGCTTAACTTGGAAGTTTTTACTTGAAATCAGCAATTTTGTTTTGAAAAAAACCTCAAAAATTGCCTATCTTTGCACGCTTGTAACTTTTTTGTCTTACGTCCTACGTTAAATTTGACCCCCATGTTGACGGTCCTACGTCAAATTTCCTTTCTTTTGCTGAAAACGGCGTCCTTTTATCTCTTCTAGTTTTCGAGCTATTCACGATTAAAGTTGGAGGTTTTTTCAGAAAAAGAGCATTTACGTTATTTCGGCCCGAATTGAGCTATCGAGCTAGGCATTCCTCTAGCATTTCGCCTAGCTTCTTTGGTCATTTTGAACGTTTCCAACGAGCATTTTCGGTCTTTCCAAGTATTTCGGAGTGATTTTCAAGCATCTCCAAAGTACATTTTCGGGCTTTCCAAGTATTTCGGAGTGATTTTCAAGCATCTCCAAAGTACATTTTCGGGCTTTCCAAGTATTTGGGAGTGATTTTCAAGCACCTCCACAGTATATTTTCGGTCTTTCCAAGTATTTCGGAGTGATTTTCAAGCATCTTCAAAGTACATTTTCGGTCTTTCCAAGTATTTCGGAGTGATTTTCAAGCATCTTTAAAGTACATTTTCGGTCTTTCCAAGTATTTCGGGGTGATTTTCAAGCATCTTTAAAGTACATTTTCAGTTATTCCAAGTATTTGGAAGTGATTTTCAAGCCTCGCCAAAGAACATTTTCAGTCTTTCCAAGTACTTGGGGGGCTTCTTAAGCATCTCCAAAGGACATTTTTGAGCTTTTCAAGTATTTTGAGTGACTTTTAAGTGACTCCAAAGTATATTTTCAGTCTTTTCAAGTACTTCTTAGCGATTTTTAAGCATCTCCATAGTACATTTTCGGTCTTTCCAAGTACTTGGAACAGATTTTCAAGCATCTCCAAAGTACATTTTCGGTCTTTTTAAGGACTTAAGGGGTATTTTTATGCTCTTTGATAGATATTTAAACTAAACCATGCAGATTACCATCCAGCATGCAAATTTTTGTGCTTAACTTGGAAGTTTTTACTTGAAATCAGCAATTTTGTTTTGAAAAAAACCTCAAAAATTGCCTATCTTTTGAACGCTTGTAACTTTTTTATCTTTCGTCCTACGTTAAATTTGACCCCCATGTTGATGGTCCTACGTCAAATTTCCTTTCTTTTGCTGAAAACGGCGTCCTTTTATCTCTTCTAGTTTTCGAGCTATTCACGTTTAAAGTTGGAGGTTTTTTCAGAAAAAGGGCATTTACGTTATTTCGGCCCGAATTGAGCTATCGAGCTAGGCATTCCTCTAAGCATTTCGCCTAGCTTCTTTGGTCATTTTGAACGTTTCCAACGAGCATTTTCGATCTTTCCAAGTATTTCGGAGTGATTTTCAAGCATCTCCAAAGTACATTTTCGGGCTTTCCAAGTATTTCGGAGTGATTTTCAAGCATCTCCAAAGTATATTTTCGGTCTTTCCAAGTATTTCCGAGAGATTTTCTAGCATCTCCAAAGTACATTTTCGGTCTTTCCAAGTATTTCGGAGTGATTTTCAAGCATCTTTAAAGTACATTTTCGGTCTTTCCAAGTATTTCGGGGTAATTTTCAAGCATCTTTAAAGTACATTTTCGGTCTTTCCAAGTATTTCGGGGGTAATTTTCAAGCATCTTTAAAGTACATTTTCAGTTATTCCAAGTATTTGGAAGTGATTTTCAAGCCTCGCCAAAGAACATTTTCAGTCTTTCCAAGTACTTGGGGGGCTTCTTAAGCATCTCCAAAGGACATTTTTGAGCTTTTCAAGTATTTTGAGTGACTTTCAAGTGACTCCAAAGTATATTTTCAGTCTTTTCAAGTACTTCTTAGCGATTTTTAAGCATCTCCATAGTACATTTTCGGTCTTTTCCAAGTACTTGGAAAAGATTTTCAAGCATCTCCAAAGAACATTTTCGGTCTTTTTAAGGACTTAAGGGGGTATTTTTATGCTCTTTGATAGATATTTAAACTAAACCATGCAGATTACCATCCAGCATGCAAATTTTTGTGCTTAACTTGGAAGTTTTTACTTGAAATCAGCAATTTTGTTTTGAAAAAAACCTCAAAAATTGCCTATCTTTGAACGCTTGTAACTTTTTTGTCTTTCGTCCTACGTTAAATTTGACCCCCATGTTGATGGTCCTACGTCAAATTTCCTTTCTTTTGCTGAAAACGGCGTCCTTTTATCTCTTCTAGTTTTTCGAGCTATTCACGTTTAAAGTTGGAGGTTTTTTCAGAAAAAGGGCATTTACGTTATTTCGGCCCGAATTGAGCTATCGAGCTAGGCATTCCTCTAAGCATTTCGCCAAGCTTCTTTGGTCATTTTGAACGTTTCCAACGAGCATTTTCGGTCTTTCCAAGTATTTCGGAGTGATTTTCAAGCATCTCCAAAGTACATTTTCGGGCTTTCCAAGTATTTCGGAGTGATTTTCAAGCACCTCCAAAGTATATTTTCGGTCTTTCCAAGTATTTCCGAGTGATTTTCAAGTATCTCTAAAGTACATTTTCGGCCTTTCCAAGTATTTCGGAATGATTTTCAAGCATCTTTAAAGAACATTTTCGGTCTTTCCAAGTATTTCGGGGTAATTTTCAAGCATCTTTAAAGTACATTTTCGGTCTTTCCAAGTATTTCGGGGTAATTTTCAAGCATCTTTAAAGTACATTTTCAGTTATTCCAAGTATTTGGAAGTGATTTTCAAGCCTCGCCAAAGAACATTTTCAGTCTTTCCAAGTACTTGGGGGGCTTCTTAAGCATCTCCAAAGGACATTTTTGAGCTTTTCAAGTATTTTGAGTGACTTTCAAGTGACTCCAAAGTATATTTTCAGTCTTTTCAAGTACTTCTTAGCGATTTTTAAGCATCTCCATAGTACATTTTCGGTCTTTCCAAGTACCTGGAAAAGATTTTCAAGCATCTCCAAAGAACATTTTCGGTCTTTTTAAGGACTTAAGGGGTATTTTTATGCTCTTTGATAGATATTTAAACTAAACCATGCAGATTACCATCCAGCATGCAAATTTTTGTGCTTAACTTGGAAGTTTTTACTTGAAATCAGCAATTTTGTTTTGAAAAAAACCTCAAAAATTGCCTATCTTTGAACGCTTGTTACTTTTTTGTCTTACGTCCTACGTTAAATTTGACCCCCATGTTGACGGTCCTACGTCAAATTTCCTTTCTTTTGCTGAAAACGGTGTCCTTTTATCTCTTCTAGTTTTCGAGCTATTCACGATTAAAGTTGGAGGTTTTTTCAGAAAAAGAGCATTTACGTTATTTCGGCCCGAATTGAGCTATCGAGCTAGGCATTCCTCTAAGCATTTCGCCTAGCTTCTTTGGTCATTTGAACGTTTCCAACGAGCATTTTCGATCTTTCCAAGTATTTCGGAGTGATTTTCAAGCATCTCCAAAGTACATTTTCGGGCTTTCCAAGTATTTCGGAGTGATTTTCAAGCACCTCCAAAGTATATTTTCGGTCTTTCCAAGTATTTCCGAGTGATTTTCTAGCATCTCCAAAGTACATTTTCGGTCTTTCCAAGTATTTCGGAGTGATTTTCAAGCATCTCTAAAAAACATTTTCGGCCTTTCCAAGTATTTCGGAATGATTTTCAAGCATCTTTAAAGAACATTTTCGGTCTTTCCAAGTATTTCGGGGTAATTTTCAAGCATCTTTAAAGTACATTTTCAGTTATTCCAAGTATTTGGAAGTGATTTTCAAGCCTCGCCAAAGAACATTTTCAGTCTTTCCAAGTACTTGGGGGGCTTCTTAAGCATCTCCAAAGGACATTTTTGAGCTTTTCAAGTATTTTGAGTGACTTTCAAGTGACTCCAAAGTATATTTTCAGTCTTTTCAAGTACTTCTTAGCGATTTTTAAGCATCTCCATAGTACATTTTCGGTCTTTCCAAGTACTTGGAAAAGATTTTCAAGCATCTCCAAAGTACATTTTCGGTCTTTTTAAGGACTTAAGGGGTATTTTTATGCTCTTTGATAGATATTTAAACTAAACCATGCAGATTACCATCCAGCATGCAAATTTTTGTGCTTAACTTGGAAGTTTTTACTTGAAATCAGCAATTTTGTTTTGAAAAAAACCTCAAAAATTGCCTATCTTTGAACGCTTGTAACTTTTTTGTCTTACGTCCTACGTTAAATTTGACCCCCATGTTGACGGTCCTACGTCAAATTTCCTTTCTTTTGCTGAAAACGGCGTCCTTTTATCTCTTCTAGTTTTCGAGCTATTCACGATTAAAGTTGGAGGTTTTTTCAGAAAAAGAGCATTTACGTTATTTCGGCCCGAATTGAGCTATCGAGCTAGGCATTCCTCTAAGCATTTCGCCTAGCTTCTTTGGTCATTTTGAACGTTTCCAACGAGCATTTTCGATCTTTCCAAGTATTTCGGAGTGATTTTCAAGCATCTCCAAAGTACATTTTCGGGCTTTCCAAGTATTTCGGAGTGATTTTCAAGCATCTCCAAAGTACATTTTCGGGCTTTTCAAGTATTTGGGAGTGATTTTCAAGCACCTCCACAGTATATTTCCGGTCTTTCCAAGTATTTCGGAGTGATTTTCAAGCATCTTCAAAGTACATTTTCGGTCTTTCCAAGTATTTCGGAGTGATTTTCAAGCATCTTTAAAGTACATTTTCGGTCTTTCCAAGTATTTCGGGGTGATTTTCAAGCATCTTTAAAGTACATTTTCAGTTATTCCAAGTATTTGGAAGTGATTTTCAAGCCTCGCCAAAGAACAATTTCAGTCCTTCCAAGTACTTGGGGGGCTTCTTAAGCATCTCCAAAGGACATTTTTGAGCTTTTCAAGTATTTTGAGTGACTTTCAAGTGACTCCAAAGTATATTTTCAGTCTTTTCAAGTACTTCTTAGCGATTTTTAAGCATCTCCATAGTACATTTTCGGTCTTTCCAAGTACTTGGAAAAGATTTTCAAGCATCTCCAAAGTACATTTTCGGTCTTTTTAAGGACTTAAGGGGTATTTTTATGCTCTTTGATAGATATTTGAACTAAAACATGCAGATTACCATCCAGCATGCAAATTTTTGTGCTTAACTTGGAAGTTTTTACTTGAAATCAGCAATTTTGTTTTGAAAAAAAACCTCAAAAATTGCCTATCTTTGAACGCTTGTAACTTTTTTTGTCTTACGTCCTACGTTAAATTTGACCCCCATGTTGACGGTCCTACGTCAAATTTCCTTTCTTTTGCTGAAAACGGCGTCCTTTTATCTCTTCTAGTTTTCGAGCTATTCACGATTAAAGTTGGAGGTTTTTTCAGAAAAAGAGCATTTACGTTATTTCGGCCCGAATTGAGCTATCGAGCTAGGCATTCCTCTAAGCATTTCGCCTAGCTTCTTTGGTCATTTTTGAACGTTTCCAACGAGCATTTTCGATCTTTCCAAGTATTTCGGAGTGATTTTCAAGCATCTCCAAAGTACATTTTCGGGCTTTCCAAGTATTTCGGAGTGATTTTCAAGCATCTCCAAAGTACATTTTCGGGCTTTCCAAGTATTTGGGAGTGATTTTCAAGCACCTCCACAGTATATTTTCGGTCTTTCCAAGTATTTCGGAGTGATTTTTCAAGCATCTCCAAAGTACATTTTCGGGCTTTCCAAGTATTTGGGAGTGATTTTTCAAGCACCTCCAAAGTATATTTTCGGTCTTTCCAAGTATTTCGGAGTGATTTTCAAGCATCTCCAAAGTACATTTTCGGTCTTTCCAAGTATTTCGGAGTGATTTTCAAGCATCTTTAAAGTACATTTTCGGTCTTTCCAAGTATTTCGGGGTGATTTTCAAGCATCTTTAAAGTACATTTTCAGTTATTCCAAGTATTTGGAAGTGATTTTCAAGCCTCGCCAAAGAACATTTTCAGTCTTTCCAAGTACTTGGGGGGCTTCTTAAGCATCTCCAAAGGACATTTTTGAGCTTTTCAAGTATTTTGAGTGACTTTTAAGTGACTCCAAAGTATATTTTCAGTCTTTTCAAGTACTTCTTAGCGATTTTTAAGCATCTCCATAGTACATTTTCGGTCTTTCCAAGTACTTGGAAAAGATTTTCAAGCATCTCCAAAGTACATTTTCGGTCTTTTTAAGGACTTAAGGGGTATTTTTATGCTCTTTGATAGATATTTAAACTAAACCATGCAGATTACCATCCAGCATGCAAATTTTTTGTGCTTAACTTGGAAGTTTTTACTTGAAATCAGCAATTTTGTTTTGAAAAAAACCTCAAAAATTGCCTATCTTTGAACGCTTGTAACTTTTTTGTCTTACGTCCTACGTTAAATTTGACCCCCATGTTGACGGTCCTACGTCAAATTTCCTTTCTTTTGCTGAAAACGGCGTCCTTTTATCTCTTCTAGTTTTCGAGCTATTCACGATTAAAGTTGGAGGTTTTTTCAGAAAAAGAGCATTTACGTTATTTCGGCCCGAATTGAGCTATCGAGCTAGGCATTCCTCTAAGCATTTCGCCTAGCTTCTTTGGTCATTTTGAACGTTTCCAACGAGCATTT